>NC_090198.1:4077355-4304165 GCF_033026475.1 Channa argus
TTCTCATCATGGACTGTAGCTCTTCACATACTGCTTGGCAAATTTGGATCTAGCCAAGAAGAGAGAGTGAAAGAGAAAAAGAGAAAGACAGAGAGGACAGTCATCCTCCTGGCTCTGGTAATGTTTTTCTTATTCTGTCTATCTTTTCTTATAGATGCATATCAATACATATCGCAGTGTCTGCATTGAGTCTGCCACATCCAATATCGCCTGGACATTTTACATAATTATTATTTTCAGGAGTCACTGGGGTCTCATAGAATGGAATGTAAGTGACAGGCATTTAAAATGGTTTTTAAATCATGCGGGATAACCAGGGCCTTTCAGAAATAATTGTGTCAAACTGCTTTTCACCTTTTTTGCCAATCAATATGCACACTTATTCATGGGCAGACGACTATCCATCAGAAGGCAGCGCTGCTCTTTAATATACATGCTTGCATTTTAATGGGCTACTTTCACAACAATACCAGAGACAACAATGAGTTCCTGTGTAACATTCCCATAAAAAAAAATAAAAAAATAAAAAATGATGATACAGCCTCTTTCACGTTAAGGCACAGCACAGGCTCAGTGCTTGTGTGGAATTAAGACACACACACACACGTTTGTGTGTACATAGGGCGTGTGCGCACACAGACAGTTTGTTAAGTGGTGGCCTAAGTCGATGTAATCACATTCACTTTGTTACACGGTTCGTAAATGATTCAAAACTAGATTTCATGCATGCTTTCATACTAATTCACTTGCTGGTATTTTTCATTTTGGCCTTAAAAAACCTGAGAACAATCAAGAGTTACTCCATTCTCCAATTAAGCTTCTAAACAGGACCAAGAGAGGGGGAATCTATTCATTTTCTTTTGATTAAAATTATCGCCACTTGCAAGGAGCTTTGGGGTTTATATATTAAATAATGCATCATTTTATAATTATATAGAATATATAGATTTTTTTAATAGGATACTGGGCAAAATGGTGACTTTAATTAGATCGGTGTGTAAGATATCTCGGGGGTATGATAAAACAATGTTAAATATCTCACAATGACTGTAAAATATGTTCCAACAGATAATGAAACACAAATAGGGTCTTGCTTTGCCGTGGCTCCTATTTGTCGAAACATCCCCACACGCATTTTCTCAACATTTCATAATTATATTGAAAATATGATCAGGGGATAACGCAGCTAGGCGCTAAGCATGGTGCTGACGGTGCCCTCCTCCAACTATTTGGAGGCATACATTATCATCCTATTACTAAAAGAGTAAAATTGCCGGGGAGAGTCGACCATAGCATGCGTCAGGTGAACGAGAAGAACCGAGTTCGTAGTGGGACGCTCCCCTTAAGATGCTGTGTTCAGTTTCCCAGACGCACACTGCACATGTGAGCAAACAAACAGGCTGACTGTAGAAGGTCACGAGCGGGCGTAGTAGTCACGCAAACGTGAGCTAAGGCCTAAGCTTAGCGAAGACCTAAGGAGCACTCAGCAAAGTGAAAGGGGAGAGGCAGGGGTGGGGGGTGAGGTAGAGGCACTATTACAATTAAAGCAGAATTAAAGATGCAGTAAAACAGCAACACTTTGCCAAGCAAACAATGCCTGCAGCCTTTTTCAAAATTACAGAGGGCTAATTTGAAATGAAGGACAAACACTGGCTGTGTGTGGGTATGTGTGTGTGTATGTGTGTGTGTGTGTGTGTGTGTGTGTGTGTGTGTCTGTGTGTTTCCAGAACCTTCTATTATGATTGCAGCCGTACAGACCCCTTGTTTTGGTCTATATATAAAGTATGTAAATGTTGTCTGGCTGCGACAGTCAGAAGCCTCAATAGAAGTTGACAGCTGAATTATAACCACAGCCGAATCCATCAGTCTTTTGTTTTAACCGGAGAATGGAGCGTTTTTAAAACTCAACAAAGGCCTTTAATCAAATTCTCAAGGTTGTTGGCTTTAGCATTGTATTAGTTTAATAGTTTCTGCTGCACCATTGACGTTAATGACACATTCCTATGTAAATATAATGTGGCTCCCAGAAGCCATCAAAACATTTTAAGGTCCAATGAATACAGTTGCAGTATTTCTCTCCCCCCTTCTTCCCCATACAGAAATGTCTTTTTATTTAGCAATCCCCGCACTGTGCATGGTGATACAATAAAAAGGAGGGGAGATTGATTAATGGAGACTTTAAGGTAGTGATGCGCAGCACTGATACAAATAACTATAGAGAGACAGAGAGGCGAGAAGATTGTGCCTCCCTCCCTTTCTCTCCTAACCTTATCTACACACACACACACACACACACACACACGGAAGCACATGTATACACAGACTTTTAAAGAATTCACATATGGAGACACACATTGGCCTAGAATCAGAGCTGCAGATGTACTCACACACTGATTTACAAGTGAACACACACAAATGCAAATCTAAATCACATGTACAGTTTAGAGGCCTGTGGCAAAGCTGCATCCCCCACGATGGAAAGATAACGAAACTGCTGATTTTTTTCACCATTTAGAAATACGTGCACACATTTAAGAGTAATATAGCAGCATCCTATTTTCAAAAACCTCATAATGTTTCTCTGTCTATAGATAAAAAGAGGAACATCTCAGCCCACATGTGAAATATCGGTGATAGGCTACTTTGTGAATGTATAATTTGCTTAATCCACTTGTTGGTAGATCTACCGAAGTAGTTGTTGATCATTTTAAAGAGAAAATAAAAGACAAAAATTGGCATTGAGATCACATCATGTATGTGAATATGCCAGGATACACAAAACTGACTTAGAGCGCGAGTTGGAGACAGAGATATAATGGAGATTTTTCATGGTAGACATGTACATATTAGCTGAGAAACAGCATTTAATCACAATTTCATGTTTTGTTTTTTTGGATTCCTGTGTTTTTCTTCATACGTTGTTTAATACACTGAAATTAACTCCCATATGTCACACGAATTGATCTACACAACACATTCTTTAAGCTCTAAGAGTCAACCTCAATACATTCACAGGATGATATTTACTTAGTTTCTGGTTTCCCACGCAGCTGCAACAATTTCAGTAAATCAGCAAATAAAAGTCCTGTTCAAGGTATTAGATATTAAAAGTCTTATCAGGAATCTGTACATTGAGTTTAATGATTATTTGCATTTAGGATTTAATCCTGTAGCTGGATAAAAAGCTATTATGTCTCTTCAAATTTTAAGCTTATATACTGTTGCATATTTCAGTGTAGGACTATATTTTATGATATTATTCTAGATTTTGTATTTGAGTCTTGACCAGCATCTTTTAGATGACATATGAGGACAATATTTTCCTCTGTGGCATTAAATGGAAATACTGTACATCCAACTTACAGTACTTGAGTAAATGACATCCCATCACTATTTGACCTTAAGAAAACAAACTTTTGCACTACAACATTTCTTTAGGTTGCTCACATGTCCATTCTGTCTTTTCAAGCTCTAGACATCACATTTTGCATAAGAAAGATTAGACCAATATTTCACAAATAAAAGCCTTTTGTACCCTTTTAACAATAAATGTCCCAAACTTCATGCGCCTACAGTACATGTCATTAAATAAATGACTGTAATTTTCCAATAGTGCATGTTATATACAAAAAAACAAAAACAAAACACAAGTCATGACGTTATGTGGACATTTACATACTTCAGATAATGTATTTTAGTGCGAAACACCTTGGATTTCACATTAGTATATCTAAAAATGAGGTTAAAATATCTAAACCCTGTGTGTGTTTTCATATAAACAATGTTTAACGTGTAGCTTTACGTTAATGATCACTATGTTCTGAAAGTTACTAGCTTTGATGTTGCCCTACGAAAAAGTTCTTTACTGTTCTGCATGTAAAGCAGGGAATTGTATATTTATACTGTGTACCGATCACTGTGATTACAATTTGCTCATAATCCATTTAGAATGTGCTTATAGTGCCTTATAATAGCATGTGAGCACCACTTGAAGAAAAGCGCTTCCAAATAAAAGATCAAGTGCATTTGAGCATTTCTACACACACACATACACACACAGACTCACACACATTGCACAGATTTCTCATGCATCGTCTTCCTGTGTGCTCTGGGCTGTAACATTTGCTTTCTTAGTCAAGGAGAACAATCTCATTTGCAGGGAAACAAATAAGAAAAAAAAAAAAAAGATGTAGCTGCGACAATACCTCAAATTCCATCCTACTTATTTTTTTTCCACCCCCCCCCCCCCCCCCCTTTTTTTTTTTTCTTTTTTAATTTACAATGCAAAGTGTAAAAATAAACATTGAGGGCTCAATTTAGTGTGGTTTTCAGCCGTGGCACTTAATCCCCCACCCCACCCCTCGTCACAATGTGCTAGAGGTTTTAGATTTTCCCCGGGGAAGTGGTTCTCATCTAGTGAGAGATAGGTGGGCAAAGAAGAAGGTTCTTTCACATTTCACACTTTTTTACACACACACACACACACACACACACACACACACACACACAGTCTAACTGATTGTTATTAGCTATAAAGGTGTCACAGAAACAACAAATATGCACACAAACACACACTGACACAACCCCGCCACACACCACCGTGGAGAAACTGCGAAACAAGCAACTCTTACACGCAAACAAAAGAAGAGTTTGTTTGTTTGACAAGGATCTCCACCCTGAGAAAAATACATTAAAAAGAAGAAAGCGGGACAAGAATAGGTGAGGGAGGAAGATGGAGTGCTGCTGTGCTGTGCCCCTGAGCCATGTGCGAGTCTTTAACCCTCTGCTTGCTGTCAGTCACTCTGCAAGGCGTTCAGTCAGAAACTTTTTTTTTTTTTCCCCATTTTTGTGACCTTATGAAATGACTGCTCATCTGGATTCACTTCTTGTTCTCTTCTGCTTTAGAAAAAAAGGAGAGATTTGAAGTCGGGAAAAGAGTGTCACATTTCAAAGTGTTAGCGACTCAGAGTGTGCCGTGTTTATCACCAAGCTTGTGATTATAGTTCTTCATGTGCATCAGTTCCATGACAAGCCTCCCCACTCACCTGAGCACTACAAATCCTGCTGCGTATGCTATCTACCTGATGAGGAGGACCTCGCAACAGGAGGCATGGCAAGATTAAACCAACCGTCCCCGGCAGACGGACAGAGAGGAAGAGCGAAGCAAAGACAGAGTGAAGTTATAGATAATCTTTTTACTTGCTGTTGAGCAAACATACAGTGTTTGTTAAGTCTGTTGCTATGGCCGAGCCAAGCAGCGAACGGCGGATGCAACAGCGTTAGCGAGCTGATTAAAGCCCTATCTTCTTCAAAGTAGGGGGATTTTCACTCTGACATTTAAAGAACAAACACAATGCTCAGTTGGGTGGCATATTTGCCTATTGTTCATTTTTAAGATAAAACTTCTGTCCATGTGGAAGTTTAAATCTTCTCGGGTAGCTGTTGTATCTGAGTGTTTTTCTTTATGTCTGGGCGGCTCAGTGCCTCTGTTTGTGTGCATGTGTTCCTATATAGTTCTTCATGGCTGTACATGCATGCGTGTGTGTGTGTGTGTGTGTCCATGTGTGTTCCAGCATATAAAGCCTTATTCAGATAGACCTAATTTGGTCCAACTTCGGCGGTGGCCCGTGGCCACATGGAGTGGCCTGATAGAGCACTGGAGTCTACGGGAGTCACACACACTGCTGTTGTATGGCGGGGCTTCTCTTATCTGAGCCGCCAGCACGGTAAGCTAGGATTAGCATCTAGATCTGCGAAGACTGGACGTCAGCACGGGGGACAATGTTGACAGAAGCGAGGAGGGCGCAGGATGACAACTTGGAGATAGAAGGGATGGGTTATAGCACATAGAGGGATGTCATACTCACCAGCAGAGGAAAGAGCAACGTTACAAACGCCTCTCACACACTTGGGTGAGCTGTCTTTCCTTTTCCTGCTTGTTTTAAGTCACAGTCTTCCCGTTTCTGTCACTTCTTTTGTCCCTGTGGGCAAAGTGCATGCAAAGCAGCATGTGTCCATGCCCACTTGGACTGTTTTGGTGGTCTGATGTGGAGGATGCACTTCAAAACCACAGAAACATCACACTCGTGAAGCAGGCTAAGTGGGCCTCGTTTTTGAAGTCTTTCTTTGAAATAAGCAAGGCAATCCCTTGGCCCAGGGATCATATTCTATTTACGTTCCCTTTGCCAATGACACAGGCAATGCTGGCCAAATTCACAAAAGAAGATCCACATTGGAAAATCCGGCTAATCCCTGATTGAAAGTTCATGTGTTGGCTTCGATGGATAAGCTCTGGCAGATTTTCCCAGGAAAGAGGAGTAAAGGAAAAAAAAAAAAAAAAAAAAAAAACGTTAACAAAACTAGGATCCTCTTTGGTTAAAAAGTGGACTCAGTGTCAGTGGCAGGCGAGCAAAGCTCATGTCCGCTTGTCAAGCACTGCCTTTCATGTTCAAGGCCCAGTTGGTTCTCTCTTCTTGCACTAAAAGGAGAGGTTATGTCGTTGTCTTCAGAAGTGGTTGTGGTTAGTTGGTCGTTCCAAAGGTTGACCTCAGACAAGGCAGTCAAGAATGATCCTACCTTTAATAAGCTCTTTTTTTGTCTATTTATTGCTTCTCCAATTTCTCACCCATTTCTTTGGTCTCTGTCTCCCAGTCTGTCTCTCCCTCTTTTCCTCCATCCTTCCCTCCTCCCTCCTTCCCTGGCTGCCTCTACCCTGCTGCCTCTCTCCTCTCTCATCCAGGGGTGGTGGCTATGGCTAGAGAGCCTGCACAGATGGCAGGCCAGCTTGCCTTCAGGGGAAGGGCTCCACAGCTTAAACTTCTTCCATTTTTCCTCTTTTCTTCTTCTCTTTTCTTCAGCTCAAACTTTTGGCCTGCAACTTTTCACGTCTGGCGAGCCTTTATCTCGCGGTGCATGATGTGAGAGGGAAGGAAGGGTCATTGAAGAGGGTGCTGGGAGTGTGGGGGACTCACTGCTCTCAGATCAACAGGGGCCATCAAGTGAAAACCCAACAAAGAGGCTGGTAGAGTGTCATTGGTGACTCTGACTTGACTATAATTTGACACTTCAGATTTGTCACATTTCAATCTTAAATCCCATCATTCCACAAAGAGTAGTGCATCTTTGATTTGGAGTTGCCTTGACTGGTAAATAGCAAAGATAGTAGTGAGTGTTTTCTGCTTAGAGCCTCACATCTCACTATTTTTGCTGCTCCTTAACATGCAAAGGCTTCACTAATACAATACAAGTATTAACACAAGCACAAGTATTAGCAAGTCAGACTCTCCTACTTTGTGTTAACAAGAATCCTCTAGTTCTGTGTCTTCCTGAGATGACCACTGTGATAATGATATTATTACCTCTTGTTATCTCTCCACGTGTCATTTCACACTCGAGTCAGTGTTAACAATGTTCCTCTAATAGCTCGCTACACTTAAAGCCGTCACCACCATAAGTGGTCTTGTTAGCAACGGCCTTGTGCCTCTTCATATCAGCCCAACAACTTGACCCATGTCAAGTGATCACCTGATAGCCACCGCTCTGTTTTAGGCCTCCTCCACATCAGCACAGCAGGACTCTTGAGACTCTCACAACTACCGACGCTGTACAGCAAATAATTTAATTCACTCCTACATAGGATAATGTAATTAACAACTAATCGTGAAAAGACATTATAGAATATAAGAAGGGACTCCATAGTTTATCGATTTCCAAAAGTGCTTCTTTACCCGTGTTTAAAAGTATGACCTAGTTAAACAAAGCGTCAACCGTTTCATGGAGCCAGTGTGAAATGGACCTGTGCAGCATTTAAAGTAAGTAAAGAAGAAACATGTCACTCAGTGGAGCAGTGTGTCCGGCTGATATTCATCATTTTTGAATAATAATCTAGGTCTGTGGCACAGATGCATAAGTTAATCCAGTTTGTAGACTGGTGGACATTATGCGTGAGTATAAACAATTAATTGTTAGTTCTAATGGCTGAATGGTGATGATGTTGATAATCAATTAATTTAGACTTACTATGTTCTTCTTAAAAAAAAGTGATTTAAAAATAGGAAAAATTAGACGTCTTCACGCCTGCTTTGTTCGGAATCCATGACTTGTTCGTTTCATCATCTGATTTGATATTATTTCTGATCCATATGATGCATTATGAAGGTTTTCTATTTCATATGTTTTACCGAGCCATTTTGATCGATACAGTAGCTGTGTAAAAATGGATGCTTGGCCATTAGATGTGGGGTGAATGTGAGGGGAAAAAAGCCTTGAAGAGGAAGCCAGGCTATGCTATAAGGAGGATTTTGTTTCAGTTGTCCCGTTTTTTGCAGGGGAACATCTTAAGCCTAATAATAACAATCACACTTTTTTAGCGGTTTTCATTAATCTAACAGTGGTGAGCGTTGTCATTGTGGTTTTGTGTGAGAATTAACACTCACCTTGACCTGTGACTTGCACTCTCAATTACGCATAAAATCCTAATTATATAGAGAGATTATAAAATTTTTAAATATGATTGCAGCATTTAATACACTTTAAAAACTGTACATGCCGGTAGAGTGGTTGTTTTATTTATTTATTTCGTTTTTTTTTAACGTTTCTAATTAAAGCTTAGAGAGGATTTGTCATCAGTGTGCTTCAAGCATGTCCTAATTCTCATTTTCATAAAACATTTGTGAAATAGTCTATATTTAAAGCCAATGATGGCTGTTTTGTGATTTTTTTTTTAGTGTTTCTCTCACGGACATCTTCATATACTGAAAATGTATCATCAGCACAACCAAGGGACTTGAGAACCCTTCTCAGACTTAGATGAGAGCAAGAGAGAGGAAGCGAGCACCCTGATATGAGAGAAAGATGGATAGAGAGACAGAGATAAAGGAAGAGACAGACAAGGAGGGGAGAAGGGAGGGGATGAAGGAGAGTTGAAAAATGATTCCGGACTTTGTCAGAGAAATCAATTGTGAAACACACAGACAGGCAGCAAATTGGGTGATAAGGCCCCTGTGTCCTCCTTCTTCTTAACAAGGAGCACTGAGGCGTGAGGGTAAATAAAGGAGACATCTCTCACTTTGTATCTTTCTTAAGTTTTCTCCCTTACACACTCCAGTTCTTCTGGCTGCACTGATGCCTCGGCCTCTTCTCACACTTTGTTTCATTAGCTTCCTGTGTTTTCTAATTCTTTCCCTGTATCGATACTTGTGTGCTTGTTAATAACAGCTGACGGGATGACGGGGCGCTGCCATGACTCCAGTTTTCACATGTGCACATATTGTGCGTTTGTGCTATAGGGATATAATGTAATCTGAAAGGCCTGTCATGTGTTTTGTAGGCTTGGGCCTGGGCGACCACAGGTTGTGGCGGTGTAGGCCTCGTACTGTGTAGAACAATGCAACCAGGCAGGCATTCGCAGATCTGAGGTATTCTGCAGGTGTTGCAGAGAAGTACCCTTCTGTAGCAGTGTGTCTTGGACCCGATCTCCACAAAGCTGCCTCTCCCGCTGCCAGATGGACCCATGCTTTTCCCCACACTCTTGCTCTCACAGCTAAGACCTAGGCTTTTCTCCCTCCTTTTTTCTCCCCCTCCCTACAAAAGAAAAGCGCTTTGGCTGAAAGAAAACCACAGCTGAATTTTATGGTGCCGCTTCTTTTGCCAAGCTGATTTTACAATTCAAAGGGACAGAGTGCATGGAAATGCTGGTTTCGAGCTGTCGTCGCTACGCCTTTTTAGATGTAAGTTTGCATTGGCGGATATGTTTGCCACACTAATATTTTCCTTCCCAGTGTGAAATCCTGATAATATCTGAGGTTGCTGAGAAACACAGATGAAGGTGTGTTTGGAGCTGATCGTCTGGGGTCTAATTCCTACAAGGGCTCAATAAGGTGACAACAGTCTCTGCACTTAATGTGATCATAATGTCTATAGACATCATGAGTTACACTTGAGTGTGTGGTTGGTCGAAACGTGCATGGTGGGCCACACACAAACGTTGGCATACATTCTTTGGCACATACATCACAAAGTCCAAAATCCATTAGGTTGTAACAGCGTCGTCCACTTGCCTTAAATAGCCGAACGAGGTGCAACACAACTTCAGTCGCATGACCCCGATACAGCTACACCTCGCACTAAGCAGAGGGAGCGCTTACTTACTCCGGGGACAGAATTAACATCCAATTTCCCTCTTCTCATTACAATTCAATAAAGGCAATCTGCTTTTACCTTTAGAGCAGTGTTTTGGGTGGATGCTTTCAGGGGGCCCCACTCCACTCTGAGTCCAATTAAGAACATTTAAACATATTAAAATCTCCCAAGCTCTTCACTGTCCTGATTACTGCTTAAATATAATCTGCTTTTATATCCTCTCTCTGCCTCTTTGACTCATTTTTCCTCTAAAATTATTTCCACCACTGATGATTTTTTTCTCTACGGGGGATTCAGGGTCGAGTGAGTAAGTATGTCTACCTTTCATGCAAAGATATTGAACTGCCAAGTGCCTGTCTCATACTTTCTCGTATATTTGCGTATTTAATTGTTTTATTTTTATTTTTTACAACCATCAGCTTACTGCAGAGGACACAAACAAACCCATGTGTGTGACTTTATCTCACTTGTCCACCTTTAGCCTCTTACACTATTCTGTGTAATATATTTGGCCTGAGTAGGATATACTGAAGGGTGTTTAGACAGGTGCAGGGTGAATATTGACATTATAAATTATCGTTCAGGGATTTTGTGGAATCAACAATTTTTTTTTCATTACTTCAAGTGGAAAAGTTTTACATTTTTAAATGTAATTAATTTTGAACTTTTCTATATTATGTTTTTCATTTTCAGAACCCATCTGTTGTTCTGGCTTGGGAATTATAAATTTTGAATGGTGCATTCAATGACATAAATTATAAAATTATAAGTTCACACAGCTTATCAAACCGACACTATGCAACTTGGAAAACTCAAAATCAATCCCCCCTGGGTGTTAACTACTAACGCTGTGTCAAAGCCCATGGCTTTGTTTAAAGATATGTGCAAGGTCCTCCTTAATGACCAGTCTGTCACGAGAGGCTTTAACAGGTCCTCTCCACAATTACTTATGAAGCATATTTCTACATAAAAAATATTTTACAAAGCTTACTGTAGTTTTAAGTACACAACATGAAACAAACAAGCATATTAATGGACTTCTCTAGATTCACTGATTTAGTTTGAGCTCTCCACAGACTCTTCTGTTATGGTGGAAACTTGCTTTGTGTCATACATGTTTTAATATACAGTATGTCAAGATAAGTCATGGCTGTTGTTTTTTTTTTTTTAATTACAATGAAAACGATGCTATAAACCATAATGAAGATAAGTGTAAATTTATTAAGTCATTAGCAGCAGGTTACCTTTGCACTGACTCTGGTACAACGTCGCTCCAACATGCACAAGTGCATTATGTTTGTAAAGACCTGTGGTTCATTGTGTCAGCCTGAAGTGTTATGTTTTCAAAATGGATGATTCTTAGAAATCTTAGAAAGTTGCAGCTTTTCCAGCAAACAATTTCTTCAACTTTTTTTTACTTTCCTTCCAATGCAATGCTACAGGAAAGCACTGTCCAGAGAAACACAAAGGGGATATTGTGTATTAAAATAGTTTTAGAGCCACAGTATGTTTATTTTCTAACATATTTCAAATAGAAATATGTTCCTTATCCTTTTTTGGAGAGGTCCTGTTGACACCTTCTGTGAAGCCAGTGCAGGCATATTCACTGCTAAATGTTTTTGAGGAAGGCTCGACCTTTGGACCAATCAGACGAATAGTTTCTGCTTGATTTATACTTTGCATTTATTGTAATTTTATTATGACTAATATCTAAAGGGCTCTGCAGAGTTTGGTGGAGTATAGGAGCACAGTGGGGAATGGAGAGGGAGGGCTGGGTGGAGGTCTTATGCAAGCAATAGATGAACTGCTTTTGGCTTGTCCCCTTCATGGGTCGCCACTCATTTGGTATGAGATTTTTATGCCGGATGCGCTTCCTGCCTCAACATCTGGTGGGGTAGGATTCGATCCCATGGCTTTCCGCATCCCAACCTGATGGTCTTACCCATTAGGCCACTAGGCCCCCAGTCCCCATGTTCTCATCTAACAGCGTTCTTAGGCATCAAATTGTGCCACGTTTTATGCTCTGTGGCTTATCATTGTGATACCACAGATTCCCTTGGGGTACATTTCAGGAGTGCCACCCTTTGACGCCGTAGAACAACTATATGCCCACAATAACCGGGATTATTTAAAAAAACTTTAGGGCAAGTGCTGAGAGTGACAACAGCACACACTTTTTCACTTTATATACTATGTCATTGTTTTAGAAGGCAAATACTGAAGAGTCTGGGATTCAAATGTACTAGCAAAGCTGTACGATAACCAGCGATCAATCAGCTTTAAAGAGTTTTCATTATTTATTAAAATAAGTTCTCCTCTCTAACTTGTTGTAAGCACAGGTTTACAGATCACTAGAGTTGGACAAACTACCCAGATGCTTGGAATTTCTGTGCACTGTAACAGATTGTATGTAAATATTGTTAAATGTTATGTGGATTTCTTTGTTTAGTTTTACTTTGATTAGTTTTTATTAATTATGGGCTGCAGTCATGTTTATTTTTCATCCCAGGACCGTGTTTTTTATGTGGATCTCTGTCAGAGAACAAACAACTGGTTTCCGGCGCCGGCACGTGTTCGAAGCATTATAAAATGTTGGAATAAATTTTGAAATATAAAAACTGGTGTCAGCTAAACTGTAACAACCACCTCCCACTGCTGTCAATGAGCTCATCATTTTTAGACTATTTAGATTTTACGTTCATTGAACGGTGAATGTGCTGAATGATTATATCACGGTGTGTAGGTTTGTTACATGAGCAGTTAGAAAAACTTTTTGTAACTTTTAGTTTTTTGTAAGATCGTAGAGAATCAGAAATAATACATACAAGTGATCACAAGTGAGTGATGTCTCCTAATTTTTACATCAAAGTCTACAATTATTTGAATAAAATTGAAACTAACGCAAAGTGGCCGTGAACATGGATTTATTGACTTTAAAATTCCTGTCCAGTCTCAGTGTTGGACCTAGTCTAACACCTGAGATGTTTGAATGAAGACTTCATTTAAATATGGATGAATATCCTCAAAACTCCACAGCAGTTGGCCTGGTTCTATAATCTTTATACTTTTTCAGCGCGATAAAGTTTTCCATGCTGCTCCCTTGTTGTGTCGCAAACTCATGCCTATAGACAGAGTAACTAAAAGTGAAAATACATTTAAAATTTTGAAAACGAAGCACAGATATTGAGTTTCCGCTTGTAAGAGACAGTAAGCAGGGTGTTAACTGGAATCCGCTGAGAGTAGTAACCTCCTCCACCTCACATGTGTTTGTTACAGTAGCTCCTGTTTGCGGCTGATAAGACGATCAGTCCTTTCTCCTGTATGTACACAGGAAAATCATCAAGGTTAAAATAACAGTTCCAAAATTTAAATGTAACTCAGAGTTAATTTAACACTGGTGGTTTTGCTGTCTACATGTATACTTGGTTTGATAAGTCGAAGAGTGTAACTGGTGTTTTTCAGGGAAACAAATCGCACATTGTGAGGCTGAATGTGTGCTGTCATTAACATCTAAGAGACAGTATCCACTGGTCAAAGTGTGTCTCTGAAAACAGGGACACAGGCACACAGCTGTTAAAACTCCTCTGTCCTTTAACGTGGGGGAAAAACACAAACATGAATATGGAACCTACTGTAACTGTGATTCCACCCAGTGTCCTAAAATCTGTCTTCATGACCAAATACATTTTAGTTCTCTCTCCTCCTGTTTCTGTAACCACACTGTCATATTATTTATCTGTTGTACCAGTAAACTATTTAAAGCGCGGTTTATCTTCCGTTTTCTCATCACATTTTTCTTGTTTAGATTAAATATAATGAAAAAATATAAAACTGCGCTAAAACAATTCACCTTATCAAATTAATTTTGCCTTTGTCCTTCATTGTTTTTTTCCTACGGGAAGGAAAATATTTCCTGACTCCACCCAGACTTATCCAGCTGAATATTTCATGCATTATCAAAATAACTTCACCCTGCTGAAGATTAAAAACACCAGCAGTTATTCCCAGGTAAAAACAATTTTTACTTGGGAATTAAAAATTACGCATGTGATCTAAACTGAACTACTTACTACTAGTGTAGTGAACATCGTTAGATTGATGTGATCACAAATGTAGCAATACAGTGATACAACACCACATATAAGCCTAATTTTTTCTTTTATGGGGAGATCATATAGTCTCGACTCTCCCATAGAAACACTGAAAGCAGCCGTCCTGTCTGAATAGTAATTATCTGTGGGATCGCTTGATAAAGTCAGATTAACTCCAACATATTTAGGTTTACTTTAGGTTTGGGAAAAGTTGCTGGATATATCTTCTACTCCAGTAACTTGTTTGTGTACAAATACAGTAATACTGGTCCGGTACGTCGTGGTAGGGACTATGATTTGCACATACACCGGGCGCTGTAAGTCTGAGTTCAAGCTAAAATGCAGATGACATCCTGTGGGACAGGAGACGAGCAAACGCCGTAAGAGTGATGAACTGACTTCAATGACTACATCTGTAAGTGAATTGTTCTCTTCTTACTTTTGGCAATTCTTCGACACAGTTCTATCATGGTCATGGACACTGTAAAGATGTGGAGAGCTGTTACAATTCCAAGGGTACAGCACTAATAGGCCCATGCAACATTATGTACTGCCTAGTTGGTTAAGGGGAGATACTTATTACTGTTTGAAATGATTCAATCTTTATGTTTTATTATTATTTTTATCATTGCAGGACAAGAGGGACAACTCCAAAAAGCAATGTATTGTGTCCTTCAGTGTATCTAAATGGTTCATAGTTGTGTAGCAGGGGCAGTACTCTCTCTTGTGTTATATAAAAAAAGGGGAAAATCCTACTTTAATAGGTTTAGTTTGGTGATCATGTCAATACCGAAACAAAAATCAGGACACAAAAAAGACAAAAGGTGAGAGAAAGAGAGAGAAAGAAAGAAAGAAATGAGTAGAAGGTCAGACATCTGATTAGAAGTTTATCACCAAGAAAAGTGAATTTACTTACCTACGAGGTGGACAGCTATGCAACAGCTGGTGCAAGAATGAACTACTTTTATGGCATATCCACAATATTCTTTTCTAAGGCCCAAAATCAGCTCCTTTTCCTGATCTCACTAGAAAATGTTCCCGGAAATGTCATGTTCACGTCTTGTGAAAGAGAGAGTGCTACACCCATGGCAATATAGGGACTTCTCACAGGGCTACTTGGTGAGCAAACATGGCATCCAGCCACGACAAGTGCTAGTCAGTCACGATAGCTCTAAGCTGCTGTCTGTTTTGTCTGTGCTTTTCTGTTTTTTTTTCCCTCCTGGCATTTTGTATTTGAGATTATAATGTATGTTTGATCCAATAAAGAATTACTCAATGGGGTAAAAGTGCTCTCCAAGTGAGCAAGCTTGCTACCACAGGTGCAATTGGGAATTAGTTTTTCTCCAATTTATTAAAAAGACACCTTTTTTATTTAACTGTGCAAACCTTGGCTTAGTGTAGATCACATATTCCCTTAAAGGTCAGTTCTGTTGGGATAACTTGCTATTGGTCAATGTCATGAATTTCGTTTCTCCTTGAGACCTTTTTCTGTGCATGTACTCTAGATGCAGATTGAGACATTTATGAGGTTTTCATTGTCTTCTGCTTTAAAAAAATTGCATCCATTTCTAATCAAAGTAAAGCACTGAAATCAAGGACATTATGACGACTATTGTGAAGGCTTAGAACAGCCCATAACGTTTGAGCACAACAAACATAACATCAACATTTTATTTACAATAAAATAAGACAAGAATGGCATGAAAACAAATAGGTTTGATCATCATCGCGTCTTAAATGGAGTTCTTCAAAGGTCATATTTACTCAAGTCACAGTCGCTGGGAAATGTCCCATTACTGTTGCCCCACTGAGACTAAAAAGCACATTTTGCAGGTACATCTGCTCAAGCTAAACTTCAAATTATTCACATACAAGTCAGAGCCATGCGTAAATCAGGCATTAAAAAGGGCATCTTAAATTTTACCATGGAAACTCCAGTGTCTCATTAATATTGAAGGAACTATTCTTTGACTTCATTTCATTTCACTTGTCCGTCTGAGTAGGAACAAACATTGCAGGAGAGAGGAATTATAAGGTGTGCAAATCACATTTTAGGGTTCATTGTACCAAATAACTCCTGAATTGTTTGAATTCTTCCCCCTCCACTTCTTCTCTTGTATCCCCTGCACTCTAAAAACAAATGTGTTAAAAATAACACAAACTGTGTTACATTTTAGCACTTGCCACATCAAAGCTAAGGGACAACACGTCTTGTGTCAAAAAATGTGTCTTCCCCTTTCACATACCTACTTTATCAAATAGAATGACACTAACGTGTGTTAACTTGAGACAAAAATACATTAAAATGCATTTTAAGTAAAACATTTAACTACATTTAAAAACAATTTGAAAGATTACAAAATACATGTAGTGGTTGTAACTGGTTCCTTACATTGTTTGTTGCAACTCAACAAAAGTTAAATATATTTGAGTTTAATGTTATTAAATTAGAATTTAATATTAATGAACAGAAAGTATCTCCAGACAGCTTTTTGTAAGGAACCTGCATAAGCATCACTAACACAGCTGCATCTTTTGGCCAAATTCTTATTATTACTTAAAAGGCAACTTGCTTTCTTAGGCTCTAATGTAGAGTGTAAATTAATGTACATTAATTCTTTTAAACTTCCTTATAACTTACCTATATTAAAATATTCTCCTCCAATTCTAGCAGAAAATGTCCTCCAGATGACCCGGAGGAGTTTTCATCATTAGGAGTTCAGTTGGGGGGGGACCTCTGGAAAAGCTGGTTGACTATATTAATATAATAAAATAAATCAAATATGGCATTTTCTCTTTCTGTACAATCACTGGGGCAAAGTTAATCAATAGCTGTATAAAAAGATGCTTTGAAATGCAGTTTATGTTATAATATTTCCTTGGCCAACCGCCTTGGCAGCATAGAATTTTCAAGTCATAAAGGCAATGAATTTGACAGAGATGCTAAATTAGGTTTTTTCACTCCTATTAACGCTGACTGTCTGCATGTTTACTTGAATTTGTTAAGCTGTGCTATCAGCTCTAGTTCATTGGCTATCCCTTGTGTGGAGTGTAGGAGGTCATAGACGTACTCAAAGATAGCACAGACTACACACTTTGCCCATAGTGCATGTCAGCACATGTCAGGCCATCTTCTATGGGACTGGTCACTTTGTTTTTCTTTTCAACAAAGATATAATACCTGGTTGTACCCTTCAGATCTCTAGTGCATATCAGCTGGGGTTGGTGAGTTGGAATGATGTTGAAGGGTCAATGCAGATGATACAACACTAGTTCCAAGTTGTAAGACAGGACAAAAAAAGAATTTTAGAAATGTATTTAGTAAAATTTTAATTAGGTTTCATTGGATGCATACTGGTGCAAAATTGACTAAGAAGGTTTTTGCAGATTTCAGGATACAACAACTGGCACTAGTGGTTTGAGTTATGTCTCCTTTCAAAGACTTGGCTCATTTGGCACGGCTCCCTTAACGGAGCCAGTTCTTACAGCTCCAAAGATTAGTATCAGTTGGAGACATACATGTTTGTGTAATTTAGCAATTCTGAATGGTTTGTGTGTTGGTAGGTCATTTGTTATTCAGTGTTTACATAAAGGCCTTAGTTTCTTTTTTCCGTAAACAAAAAAATAGTTACTACATTTTATTCAATTTTTTAAATGAACAACTGCACATAGAACCAAAGCAAACAATTATATAAATAAAGGCCAAAGTCTTAACATTATGACAAATCTCCCGCTTCCTTCTTTCACATACTATTATGATCCTAGTCTGTCCTCACATGTGATTGGCTGCAGGGTGTACCCATCAAACCTAAAGTCCCACCACTGTGTTCAAAGAGCAGCTGAAGATTCAGCTCTCACCGATGGGAGTCAGCTCTTTTCCTTCGCTACAAAGAATCGGCTCATTCACGAATGACAGACCAATAACTGGTGTTAAGGATTGTGTGTGGCAGGTCTCACATATAACAATTTAAAATATTGAAATATTTCAATAAAATAATGGTTGGAATTTTTTGTTGTGCATGAACTTAAAAAATTTCCAACATCTATAATGTCCAACTTTCATGAAAGAGAATCAAACATAATTAGAAAATTTGAATTTTTTTAGAAAACGGTTAAATTTAGACACAAATGTAAAGCGAATAGATCTTTATTTTTTCAGATTTTTTAATTAGGGGCAGTACAGATGCACATACAGAATCTGAAATTGACATTTACCATGACAATCTGACACTACATATGTATAAGTTATGGTTATGTCCACATTCACCATACACAGAGAAGCATATCGTTATATTAGTCATGTTTATGTCCACCTTATAAATAGTTTCTTTCTTTTTCTTCATGAGCTTCAGAGGTCTAGCTTTTAAATTGCTAGTTAATGTTAACTTAATATTAATATTAACTGTTTATAATATTTATGTTTTGTTTTTTTTTTAAGTTAAAGACCACAATTTTCATCTCCTGTCCCTTTGGTAGGTAACATTATACTGTAACATATAATATCAATGGCAAAAAGACAAACTAATAACGTACAAAGACAGACAATTATATTCAACAGCTACTGTCTGAATATGTCTGTCTGCTGAGATGGTGCTTTATTCATGCTTTTTTCTTTTCTGATCTAGGCAACAGTTTGCTGACACACTGACCATAAAACTGATTTTGATAAGTGGCTGAGTAGCTTAAGTAGCCAAGGCAGCTAAAACAAACCATGCGCCCAACTTGAAATGTCTACAAACTGTCATTACTTATTAAAACTTGCAGTGGCAGAGCCTTTGGCAATCCAGGCTCTACAGGTGTATGCTTTCTCAAATCCAGACTTTATAGTTGAAACTTTCTAAACTGAGGCCTGCAACCTTTTTGACCAGGGTCACCCACTCATTTGCTGCTGCTGTGATGCTCAGCCTTCTCCAAATCAGGTCCTTTGCCTCCACCACTGTCAATGGTCATTTTTAACTTTCTGTAGTGACTTTGCCTCTGCTCAAGGTTAAGGAGGGTGAAAGAAACTATGTAAGATGAAACATGCACTATAAAATTCAAGACGTGCACTTATTGTCTTAGATGGTAAGACATGTCAAAATGTTTTGTGGGGCTTTAGTATGAGGTTTGTTTAATGATCCTTAATGGTAATGGCCTGTCATACTAGTTTTAGACAAGCTGCTGTCAAAGTAATTAGGAAATAAGCCAGAAAAATACATTGATTATCTGTTTACAGTCTTGACAATATTTCTTTATGGGGAAAGAATAGAATGTTGTGTGTAATGTGACTGTTAAACCCTAGAACACATTAATAAAATGTTGGTTTTACTAACAAATCGTTCTCCTGAGTGCTCAGGGGTGGGAGGGTAATGAGGATTCTTTTCACCAAAGCAGTATTACAAGCACACTGCCACTTCATCAAACGTAGGGGAAACACTAGGCTGCCAGTCAGTTAGGTAAACGTACGGTAGAAAAAACCAAGAAAATCGAACACGCAGAATCCTACCTTTATGCTGTGATTAGGACTTTTTTGTTGTGTCTGAAGTCTGAAGCTTTTTAAGAGACAGATATTTTTGAGTGGCTAAATACAACTTATCTAAACAGTATAAATTAAAAAAAAACCTTTATCGATCTATAATTTATAGCAAAACTGTTGTGTTATGATTAACAGAAAATTGGGCAAGGTGTACAGAATTACACACTCATATCATTTTACACTTTTTCTATTATGAGGTTCTCCAGTGTCCTGCTCTTTGAGAATCAGTGGGACTCCCGGTGAAAAAGTGACTCTAGTGGCTGACAGTGTATGGAGGAAACAATGAACAGATTTATTTATTTATTTGTTTGACAGGAAAATGGGACAGTCCTAGAATGCCCCAGAATTTGCTACAAAGATAAATTTCATCTGCAGTCCCTGGGCAGGAGTACAAGAAGATTAAACATGATAAAAGTAACAAAGTCACATGTGAAAGAATTTATACACATCAAATTTATACCATGAATTGATTCATAATATAACTACCAAACTGTTATTAATTATTCATTAAAAATGAAATTACGAAAAACATTAAAGATATTACATTTTCAATAAAATAGAGACAACAATACTGACAAAGATGCTATGTTCCTCAGTTTCAGACAACTGAAATTGCATCTGTCAAGATAGCTGGATTATCATTGTCCAGTTGACACTAAATGTTAAAACATTAACAAAACACAATTCCAACAGGTAATGTGACTATTTTTATTAGCTATGTTTTGTTACATTATGTAATGGTAGGTTAAGTTTTCTTTTCAACATTTACAGTGATAAGCTGGGCAAAAATAACCACAGGGGGAAGTATTTGCTGTTAAATATAAGAAAAACTTCATCATAATTTTGGTCTAATGTAAGCGTTAGCATGACGTCAGCTAACCTTTATGCCTCGCTGAGCAAATAAAGTTCTAAAACGCTGACTGAACTTTTGGCTGTCATGATCCATGTCTGGATCATGGATGTTTCATACTCACCATGAGTCAGTATACACTCCTCACCAAAAGTATTGGAACAGTGAGGCCAATTCCTTCGTTTTCGCTGTAGACTGGACACATTTGGGTTTGACATTAAAAGATTAATATGAGACAAGAGATCAGCATTTCAGCTTTTATTTCCAGGGGTCTGACAAACAACTTAGAAGATAGCACCTTTTGTTTGAACACACCCATTTTTCATGTAAGCAAAAGTATTGGAGCTGACTTACAGGTATGTTTTATTTCCCTGATTTGTCCTATGACATTGATTATTCAAACAATAAATAGCACCGAATGTCCTCGCTCACTTTCAGATTTGGGATTTGCCTGTTCAAAATGCATTTATCGTTAAGATGTGTAACCAACATGCAATCATGAAAAGAGCTGTCTATGGGTGGAACCCAAGCAATCGTAAAGCTGAGAGAAGATGGACAATTATATAAACTATCAATTAGTGCCATGGCACAAACATTGGTCATAGCCAGCACAACCATTTGGAATGTTCTGAAGAAGAAACAAGCCACTGGTGTACTAAGTAACAGATGTTGAATGGGTAGACCAAGGAAAAAAACAGCAGTTGAAAACAAAAATGTAGAGAGCTGCAAAGACCCTAAAAGAACCGTTAGTGACATAAGAAACAACCAGGAGGCAGGAGTGAAGGTATCGCAATCTACTGTAAGCAAGATAATGACCCAAAACACACTGCCTAAACAACAAGGGAGTTCCTCAGGAGCAAGAAGTGGAAGGTTACTGGCCAAGTCAATCTCCAAACTTAAACCCTATAGAGCATGTCTTTTACCTCCTAGAGAGAGACTGAAAGGACTAACCCCCAAAAGAAGCAACAACTGAAAGAGGCTGCGGTGAAAACCTGGAAAAGCATCACAAAAAAAGAATGAAAAATGGTTTATAGGCTTGATGCCGTCAGTGCAAGCAAATGGTTTGCAACTAAATATTAAGGCTTACTCACTTTATTCTAGTTTAAATCTATTTGTTGCCATACTTTTGCTCACATGGAAAATGGTCTGGTTCAAACAAAAGGCACTATTTTCTAAGTTGTGTAACACATCCAGATAAAAATATCTGAAACTAAAAGCCGAAATGTTCATCTCTTGTCTCATATTCATCTTTTGATGTCACCCTCAAGTGTTTTCAGTCGAAAGTCTCACTGTTAGAATACTTTTGGAGGGGAGTGTATATCCTCCCCTATACCAAATCACCAGGCATCTTGCTGCATCCTTGGACTCCAGCCTCCTTGGACTCTAGCACTTCTTCTTGTTTTCCCCAAAGTGCTTTTCAGGGGCAGCCGGACTTCCTTGTTTTTCACAATGTTTCACCTCTCATCTGAAAGGCTTCATTAGTTCTGACTGGATTTGGGTCAGAGAAGCAGGCATATAAAATGTGGACTTGTCAGGTCTTGATGATAATCTGGTTTTCCACCCTGCTTTCATATGTGTTGTTAGAGTCACATGACTTAAAGTGTGGACAACAGTGGAACAACCTTAGGAATGATGAAAAAACTTTAACGTTAGCGTTTCATAAGTTGTGTCGTAGGCCACCTCCTCTGTTGCGAGAGGCCAGTTCCCTTCGACATAATTGGTTCCTTAACACCTTGTTAAAAGTAGTCTTCCTTGTCCAGAATGTGGAATGTAGACTGCTTTTTAGAGGCGTGACCCTTGTCTTTCAGATGGACTTTTGAGTCTTGTCCCAAGGAGGTGGTTTTTCACTGTTGGGTTTGTGAAGTGGTAGTTTATCTTCTTCAAAGGCCAGTATATGCTACAGTGCTCAGCTTATATCTGGATGTTTTGTCTTTGGGTTGGACCAGTTTCTCCCTAAGTGTGTTTCTGGGTTTAAAATGTACAGCGTTTATTGAAGATTCTCCTGAGTTCTCAGATACTCCAAGCGTGGATGACAGCGTTTTTCGATTTGTTGTCCCTTTACGTTGTGGAAGTGTTGTGGAACATTTTGTGGATTTGAAAAGGATCTAGTTTGGTTAGCTATGCACTTTGGATGAACACCTTTCTACTGGTGCAGGAGTAAGAAAGAACATGCAAAAACACGTAGAATACAGGAACCACTGGTGCTTCGACTTCAGATTTAAACAACGCAAGCTCATTCGCAACAGCCTGAGTCTGTCTGCCACTGTGAAGGGCCACAGAGATGAGTGGATCTTAGGCTCACATGAACTGAAGATGAACACACACATGAACTCCAGACAGTGTTAGTGTCCAACCTATTTATGCGTGTGTCTTAAGTTGTGGGAAATAGTGTTTTGTTTACAACACATCTGAGCTGCTAATAATGAAAAGGTTCAATCACTCAACTACAGCGGCAGTTGAGTGATAGAAATAGCATCAACACGCCCACTTGCTCCCTTTTAATCCTCCCGATGAATCCTCCTGTGCTATGCGCACAAACTCACGCACATATTACAGACATTGCACTAGGGGGCTGGAAGGATAAAGTCCAGATAATGTCAGCAGCGTTTCACTTGGACATTTAGGTTCAGACACGATGACGTCAGGATTCCAGTGTATGTGTGAAAGGGGCTTAAGGCAGGGTCATGTCACAATACACACATTCAAAGGAAATGAAATCACATCTCCCCAGTGGACACTTGCTCCATGTGCCAAGGTCTTAATGCAAGTTTTGGTTCATTTGTTATCTCTTGCTTACTCTAGCTATGTGTGCATCAATGTCTTTACAGGCCAGTCTAAGTTTCCTTTGCTGGACTTCAGTTTAGCCCTTGGCTTAATTATTTCCTGTGACCTCCTTGTTTATTTTGGTTTACTTTAATTTGTCCCTGTTTTAGTTTTGCCTCCATTTTGGTGTGACTTTAGTTTTTTCCTTTGTCACTCTATTAGATTGGTTTTAAGTAACTTTGTTACCAAACTCTTCTCACTTGCATTTGGATCCTCTGCTAAACACAAAGGAGACATGGCAGAAACAAGGTACTCCGCTATTATAGTTATATTTGGCTTCCTTTCTCTCCACACCTGGTCTACAGCATGATCTCATCTAGAGGGGTTTTGCTATAACAGCCTTAACAGTAGTAGATTGAAAGCAAAGCACTGAATAAAATTTTTGAGCATTTGTTTAGTTAAATTTAGTTAACTAGCTAGTTATGCGGATTATTTGCCCAGCAAGCTTTTCCCCGGAAACTGGAGACAAGCTACAGTAATTGTCGACGACCAACTGAGCTTTAAGGACCACATCTCCTCAGTCTCTAGTTCATGCAGATTTGCTCTCTACAACATCAGGAAGATCAAACCTTACATCACGGAATATACAACCCAACTTATTGTACAGGCGCTGGTCATACGCCTTGATTACTACAACGCTTTGTTGATGGGGCTACCGGTATCCACAATCAAACCCTTGCAGATGATCCAAAACGCAGCAGCTCGGCTTATTTTTAATCAGCCAAAAATGTCCCACCACTCCTTAGATCTCTACACTGGCTTCCTGTAGCTGCTCGCATCAGGTTCAAAGCTCTGTCTCTTTCTCACAGGGTGGTTAACTCGACAGCTCCCACTTACCTCAACTCAGTCATTTAGGTCTACAGTCTTTCCGCTGCGGTCTGCCAATGAACGACGTCTGGTGGTCCCAGCACCACACAGAAGACACCAAGCAAAACTCTTCACCGCAATGATCCCACGATGGTGGAACGAGCTACCAAAGTCTGGACGCTCAGCAAACTCACTCCTAATATTCAAAAAACTGCTGAAAACAGATTTCTTCCGCATGTTCCTACGCCCTTAAATCTATTTAAGATGCAAGTTTTTTTTCTTGCACTTACATCTTGTGAACTGTGAACACTTTTCTGATAGGACTATGCTTTGATGTTTTCTCCTTGATTTAGAGTCTTGCTTGCTTTGTACCTCACTTGTGAGTCGCTTTGGATAAAAGCATCTGCTAAATGACTAAATGTAAATGTAAATGTCCGGACACCACATATTTATGCATTAACTATGCAAATGTGAAAAGAAAAGTTGTGGCCCTGCATTAATGTTATTTAACATTTAACCATGAATTGAGCATATGGTGAATATTTAGCTAGATAACTAAAAAGCTAACTTTAAAAATGTATTAAACAATGAACATACATTCAAAAAAAGCTGCTGAGAAAAAAAAAAACTAAAATTTAAAACACAACCAGATAAAATTTCCAGTCCCATCAAAATTTCATGGTGCTCTACTAACTATATATGTATGTATGTGTGTATATATATATATATATATATATATATATATATATATATATATATATATATATACGTATATATATTTAAGGACAATACCAAGTGTAGGTCATTCATTTACCAAAGTAAAGTGTAGAATTTTGAGAACTAGAGTTCTTGAATTGTATTCTGACTTTAATATATAAATGTGATGAAACTATAAAACACTGATCTGCAAGGTAGCTATAGCTCAATTGGTAAAAGTGGTTCGACTCATTTAATTAATATATTTTTAATATATTTAATTTTGCTTAGCTGTGCCTCCGTTTCAACTTAATACCTTATAATCTTAATGAAATAGTCAACTGAAACAAATGTATGCATGAAGGAAAGGAATGTATTATTTTGGCTGGTAAAAAAAATATGCTTGGCTGGTGAATTTCACCTCTGTGGCCCAAAAAGATAATTGTAGACCCTGTGTATTGGTGGTGATTACTTACTGTTTTCACTGATAATGAATCATTATTATGCTTTTGGTGTTTGCAAATGTGTGCAGGCTTTTGCTCAGATGCTCAGCATTTCTTAGATACTAGTTAGGGAGGACTCCATGGTAAAAGGTTGGGAACAACTGCTTTATATGGCACTTTATAAAGATTTAGATACTGAAGATACTACTTGTTCTAGTTCTGTAAGAGGAATATTTGCTGCTTTTATACAAGACTAAGTCTGAATGGCCTTTGAGTCTTTGGCACAGAGAATCCAACAATCCATTTTTCTTAAAAACAAACTTGTCTGACCACAGAAAACATTTCCACTATCTTGTCTGTCTATCTGACACAAACTGAAGCCCAGACAACATTGCAGCGTTTCCGCACACAACTGGTATATATTGGTGTACTGTTTGGGTTTCAGGTTGCGTTTTGGGATCTGTTGTTCTGTGTTAAATGACATTTTTACTCAAACTACTTCCCCGCAGCCCATACGGCTAAATTTATCACAGTAATATGACGGTTTCTAATGCAATGTCACCTGAGGGCTTAAAGGTACAATGCGTACATGTGGAAGTGGCTTCTGTCCTGGGCCTTTATGCACTGAAAAAAAACCCAAGAATCCCTAAATCTTTTTACAATAATATGTACTGTAGATAGTGCAGGACCTAAAGTTTTTATTTTGTGTTGAGAAATATTCTTTTAAAGTGATGTCTAGTACTTTTGTCACCTTTCAGATCACAAAGCAGGTGGGACGGCCATGTAGGAAAAAGGACGAGGGACAAGTTGGTACGAGGCAGGAATTAAAACAATTAATCTTTCACTATCTTTCCAGAAGTCTAAGTTTTCAAACTTTGTCTGTAAAACCAACTTGAGAACTGCTTTCCTGCTCACCAGACATCGGCACAGCTACTCGTGCTTTCTACTGCAGGGCAGCAAACTTTTCAGAGTTAGTTATAAAAAAAAAACACTGATAACTGTTTGGATTTAGCTTAAAAGGAGATGGTTATGATTTTTTTCAGCAACAATCCGGAGGAGGTTGTAGGGGGTTGACTGCTGATCCTACATCTTAATCATTCGTTGTGACAGCAACATCAAAATGTTATCATCTTCAGTGATTGCTTTTAATTTTAGTTTTAGTTTTGTTTCTGCCATATGAATAGGTTGCAAATAGTTTTCATTATAATTTTCATTGACAAGATTAATAGTGTTATTATTTTAGCTGGAGTTTTAATGTAGATCTGTCAAAAAAAAAATCCAACGTTTTTATTTAACATGAACAAAGTCATAGTATTAAAAACAGAAAAACAATAAAAATTACAGCGACAGCCAATAAGCTGACTAACGAGTCCAATGAGGCAGCTTGTGTCTAAACATTTTACTCATCATTATGAAAGGATTTTATTTCCTTGTGGCTTTTACTCTATAGTATATCAAGACTGAGGTCATTGGCTCTCTCATTAAAGATTCATAAAATCAGTTCTAGGGATATGGAGAATTTATGAAACACTCCCTCTGCCTGCTTATTACTGTAAAATTGCTGATATGCCGGTGGGTGACGGTATAAGAAAACAATGATACTTTTTTTTGCATAGAGAAGCCACTGAAGATGCAAAAGAGTTGAATGGAGCACTCTGAAATGGAGGGCATCAGAGGAAGCAAATGCGTATTTTGATGCTAATATCGCCAACCTGGTGATGTCTCACACATAATACCAGTTTGACACCTGCCGTTACCACCAGTGTCTACGGAGGATCATTATGCATGGAAATAACTGGCGTCTGAGAGAGCTTGTTTAAAGCAGAGAGAAGAAGACTATACTAAGAAAAAAACCGAAGGATGGTACATAGAACTGTTTACTGTCAGTGAGGTGAGATAAATCAGGTGCAAAGTTTGAGGAAATGGATGGATGTAGGGAGGGAGGATGAGGGCAGATAAGTTAAATGACCAGTATATATGTGTAGTCTTACTGTTTATGGAGGGGAACTAATGGTGTTGGAGGTGGGATATTCTGTCTTCTCCCTGATATGGAAAACCTCTTTTTCTACTTGTATGGAGATGGGCTGCTGCCGCTACTGTTGCTGCTGGTGTGTGTGTGCGTGTGAGTGTGTGTGTGTCCATTTCTATGTACTCCTACACACTTGTGTCTCAGTGCATATTGTAGGTGTGCGTTCGTCTTTGTTTCCGAGCATGTTTGTGCCCATTGTGTGCGCGCGCGCGCGCGCGTGTGTGTGTGTGTGTGTGTGTGTGTAAAAATTAATCAAAGCGGGGGTGATGATGAACAGTTTCTGTAGAATTCTGTCAAAGGTTAAGAGCTAGTTATTTTTAAGAATGACATGAATCTCGGGGAGACAGTGATTGCCTAAATGACCACTGTAATTACCAATTACTTCTTGAAGCAGAGAATATATTCACGGCATGTAGCCAGCTAAATACAGACAGGCATTAGCCCATTTACGTACTAATGCACATAATTTAGATCCTGAAAAGGGCAGATGGGAACACAATGGAAGATATAATAGATACCATCTAATATCATTCCAAAAAGAATATTGGATTCATAGGAGATGAATATTACTTTGTGTCAGATTGTTTTTCCATAAAACATTCAAAATACATTTCATCTTTCTTGCTCTTGTTCCTGCTTTTCTCCCTCTCTCGTTCCCTTTTGTATGGTGCCACCATCGCGCTGTGATCGTTAACGAAGGGTACTGCAAAAGCAGACTCGTGTGTGAGACACTTGCCTGTCTGGCAGGCTATTATCCCCCTTTCTGCATTAAATGACAATGAGGGCTTGACACGTTTCCCACAACTAGCCCGGCGCCCCACACTAGTTACCTGGCCTCGTCTGCGGCGCACCGTTCAGAAGTGAAACTTTCGGCAGACTTTTCCCACAAACAACAAAAAAGGGCTCGAATCAGAGAGAATACGTTGCGCAGGCATTTCGGATCCGTACTTGATTTTTCTCTGTCACCCAGCGACCGGAGACGAGGGAAGTTGAGGAGGAGATGGGGATATGGGAAGAGAGAAAAACAATGGCTGACAGGCCTGACTGGCGAAAGGATATTTACTAAATTAGACATTAACTGCAACACTCTGCCTCTCTGCCAAGGAACTTGTAAAGTCTCATTAATAAGTAAAGCAAAACGACAGAGATGGAGCATGCAAACAAAAGTGGTGTACGAGCTCTGACCGAGTACTTACTGTATGTGTGTGCTTGGGATGTTTTTGGGTTTGGGGATAATGAGTTGTCGTTTTGCCGCACTCCTCCACATAACAACAACCTTTCCCCCTCACTCTTACACTACATATTGCTCTCTTCCTCTCCACCCTCATTTCTAACTGTCACTCTGTCGCCTCGGCTATTGTCAGTCTTACAAGGCCCTGCTTCACAGGATAATGGGGGACGCATATTTGCTCTCGATGTAATCGTGTCTGCGTTCTATCTGATAAATACTTGGGAGGAGAAGCTGATTATTATAGTTGGTGGTGGAGATCAAAGGGAGATGCGCCGAGAGAGGGGCGAGTGTTTTGAATCCAGAACTTTGAGCATATGAGTTCACCCCTCTTCCTGCTGCTCCCCTCGCCACCATTGCTCACTCGTTGTAAAGTCATGTCCGCGCCGGCCGCGACCCGTTTAAAAGGGATTAGTTATTCCACGTGGGGTTTTTCTTTAGCGAGCGCTGGCACTACATAGAGGGCAAATCCATAGGGGCCCTGGGATTCACACTGTAATGATAGTAATAGCTAAGGGGGGAAAAAAACCACGCTCTAAGTGAGCCCCCCACCACTCCCTCTCTGGCAATATATTATCCCACCCCCTTCATCCATGCACAGCCCATCACTGCATGTGTCAGGATTTAAAACGGGACAGGATATTTTTAAGTAGCAGAAACAAAGTGTGTTGACTGTATATTTTTTTTTTCACTTGCTTTCTGTCATCTCATGCCAAAGCTGTTTAGCAGCACCATTGTCACTCCTCTCTTTGCCACTGGTTCCCTACTCTGACTTATTTTTCCTCATCTTTTCTTTATTTTTAAACAATACCTGCGTTTTTACAGTAGCAGCACTTTTTTAGCTGTGTCTTTATTTTCTCTCGTCTCTTTTTTTTTTTTTTCTTCTTCTATTTTTTTTTGGCATCATCACTTTTGTTGGCAGTTGTCGTCAATAGTTAATGCCTCAGTGAAAAGAGTGTGACAAACAACAAACCATTGGAAAACGGAGTTTTATTTGTCTGCATTTTGGAAGTGATTTTGTCTTTCTACACCATGTGCTTTAACCATATACTAAATGCCCTTTGGTTCCAACACAGGGTATGTGAAGTCATCATTAATCTGCTCATCATGCAGGGGATGATTTCTTCTAAGGCCCCAGTCGTGCATTTTCATACAATCAACCAGGCCTATTTGTTTTTTCAACCCCAAGCAAGATTGTATTTTCCAAAAGGTACAGTCTTGTTTATTGTTCATATTTGCCCATATTATCATCCACTCATCACTATTATTACACTATTATTCTTATTTGCACATGTAAACTTTCCTCATGCCAATGGAAAATTAGCATCTGAAACAAACACTATCTATCTTGGACCAGATGACAAAATGGTCGGTGCTTTGCTCCTTCTGGAAGGATATTGGACTTTGTTTCAAACACAAATTTCAAATAGTACAAATTTCTTACTCTATAATTTAGTAACAAGCCAAACTCAATCACTTCTTTTTGTTCACTTTATCTTCACATTTGCTCAACAGCACAAAGAAATAGGACAGTTTGATATCAGTCCTCTTGCACACTTCAACCTTTTGCCCTCCACTGCTATCAGCTTTGACATGTCCCAAATTTATTACATTAGTTAATCAATTTAATTCACCAACAAAATAAATAATTTTCGAAGTGAAAATGTTTTTATGAAACTGCAAATTCGTATCAACTGTGTTTCATTTTATATTTTACCTAATATTATTGTTGGGATTTGAACTATGGACACAACAAAATACATCACATGAAAACAGCACCTTGCGCTTCGGTGACTTGCGATGCATATTTTTTTCACACTATTTTGACATTGTATTAACCAAATGATTATTTGAGAAAGAAAAATCAATCCCTAACGAAAAGAATCTTTAATTGCAGTTTTATTGTGTATCACCAAATCAAGTTATGTTTGACACATACACATACATTGAAATAATGTATGATGTGAGTATTTTCCTAGCTGATTATTAAGAAGTTGTTGTATATTAAGCATCTAAACAAACAAAAATAAGCTGTAAACTGTCTGCGGAATCAAACTACCTTCGTAACTCATTGAATTAGTCGACAATATCAACCCCAATTCTTCCCCCTTTCTTAAATATGAATTAATATGATAATTTATTTATAAAATTCATAAATTGCATTGCAAAATTGCATTAGAAACCGTCATATTACTGTGATAATAAATCATTATTTTATTGTGCGATCACATAATTATTGTTACCTTTACTTTCCTAGCTATTAGTCGTCGAAATGTTGGTGAACTTTTTTTTTTATTTGACAGCATAAGATAAATATCTAACAAACATATCTGATATGACTAGAAACGGAGTTTAAAAAAAGATTATTTTAGTGCATTTTATCTACAAACCAGTAAAAGTGACAACAGTGTTACCACTCAAATGCCATGGCTGTGAAGCCATGGCATTTGAATGACACATTGATGGCCACGGCTCATACGTGGCATGCCAAGAGTCCAGAAGATAGAACCAGTCTGGATCGGAGCAGGCCAAGAGCTTAGTGGGGAGTCCACAAACTGCTCAAAGCTGACATTTGTGCCTCCAGGAGGTACACAAACAGGGATAGACAGACAGTCAGATCCAACTGGAGAGGAGGAGGGGGGCAGCTGTCTTCATCTCTCATCACTCTCATTTAATTGTTTTTCCATTGGAGATGTTGTACATAGATAACTCACTATACATTCTTCCTCCTCCTCTGTTCTCTCCAGCAGAAGTGCCATTTTGAGAGCAGGCCCTGTCTTTGGCTGTCTGGGGGGGGGGGGGACAGTTGGGAAACTGCTGATGTGTTGTGGATCGTTTTTTTTTTTTTTTTTTTCCCTCCAGTAGTGCTGGAGTTCATTTAATGGGCTCAGGTTCTTGTTAAATCATGCAGACTGATTGCTTTTATGTACTACCGCACAGACTTTTCTATTTCTACACAAAATAAACAAAGCATTTAAATATGGAGAGTACTGGAAGAGGCAAAAGTTGTGCTTGAATGTTAGAACATGAACAGTAATGAACAAGAACAAAAGCAATGTACAGTATATTCATCTAACCCTAAACTGATATTATTATTGAGTCCAGGAAAAGGGGCTTAATAAGGGGGATTGTGTTGTGCGCTGGATCCTCAAGGTGTCTGTTGTTACTTCAAACCCAATTTCTACAACATGTATAATAAATGAAGATTGTAAAGCAGTAGGTTTATTACACAGTCAGAAATACGGATTTATGGCTTTTGCAGATTCAAAATATTGATTGATTCTTGTATATGTTCTTTGTAATCATTTGATCTGTAAGTGAACATTTAAATTTAGGAACTTTATCTGTTGGTGTTTTTACTGGCACTGATGAAAGAAAGGACATCGTCCAAAGATATAAATATATTCAAACACATGAAATTTATACATTAGCTAAGTTTTGGACACTGATTCAGGCATTGCCTACTTTATGGTTATGGAGTATTAAAAAAAACACTTGCTTGTCTGTCATTAAGTTCTAACTACAGACACACAGAACAGTACTCGAGTGTCTCAAGTATAAGCATTCAAACCTCTAATCTCTTACTAAGAAAAGAAAGCTCCTGCCAAAGCATCGAAATATCTCTGTTGATGTACTGCTACTAATATTCAAAACTCAGAAAATAAAAACATTATTTAAGGCCTGTATTAATGTTGCTCAGCTCTAACATACAGTAAATGCGAGGTACCATGTAGGTAGTTATATTTACCTACTCATCTGTCCTCACTGCTTTTTGAAGTCATTTTTTTGAAGATATCTTAAACAAAAACCAAATAAACTACAGAGAAGTATTTTCAGCAAACACATACCGTATACAACACAATTTAGCTTTAAAGCAGGTATTTCTTATGTTGTTCAAACCGATTGTGAGGCATATTTTGCAGCTACTGTAACTTCTGTACAATTGGTAAATTGGCTCTGTGAATAACGCACGGTGCAAAAGGATTTCAGTGGTCAGATTTATGAAAATAACAAAAGATCATTTCCCTCTAAAAACACCTCAACTTGTCAAGTTAGTTTTATCATTTTTGGAAAATAAAACAGGCAATGGCTCCCTTTACACTGACAGTTAGGCCTGATGTCTAACAATTCAAATTTAAAAGACAGATTCACAAAATAGATTCACAAAATAAACCAAGAATAGCCCGGTAGGCACAAGGTGTTCAGATATTGAATAAGCTGTCTCTAAGTCTCTAGTTGTCTAGAGGCCCTACAGTCCAGAGCCATTCAGTTTTGCTGCTCCCACTCGACTGGCAGCCAAATCCCAGTCAGTTCCCGGCTGGCTTCCAGTCACCACCCTTCTCCTGTTTCCTGATAAGACATGTCTGGATTCCATAGTGAACACTCCCATCCAAGTGCCATTGATTCTATTGCAGGGTGCCACCATTAGATGGCACTTTATTTAAAAACAAAGAACATAAAAACACCCCTTACCTTTGTTCGATTGGAGGATTTTTGTGTGTCGCCACTGTCACCTAATGTTGGCTCAAGGTTTTCTTTAGATTTCTGTAAGGTCTTACTTTGTGAAGTGCATTGTGAAAACAGCTATGATTTCCATCCATACATCCATTTATTATCTGTTTATTGACTGCTTATCCTGTTCAGGCTCGTGGGGGGATGGATCCTATCCCAAGGTCCACCCTTGACAGGTCTCCAGTCTATCTCAGAGCCAACAGAGAGAGACATACAAAGCCAAACAACCATTCACACTAAGCAAATTTGAGTACCCAGAGGAAACCCACACAAGCACAGGGAGAACATGCAAACTCCACACAGAAAGGCTGCAGCTGGCTGGGGATTCGAACAGTGGACCTTCTAGCCCTGAGGCGGCAACGCTAACCACTGCAACACTGTGCCGCCCTGTTGCGATTTATAAAAATAAAAAATGAATTGAATGTATTTAAACAAGTCTAACTCTGACCTCTTTGCTTGACAAAACCTCTGCAAAGTTGTATTCCAGAGGGTTTTGACTATTTAAGGCGAAAAAATACTGCGAAACTAGCTGCCATTTTGGTGCCATTGTAAGAGACAGCATCCTCCAGTTTGGCGCCTGGTGCCAAAAGAGGTGCAATTTCAACAGATGCCTTCCTCCCTACGTGGGAGTGCTATTTCATCAAATGGTCCAGTTGGTACTATGAGAGGGAATGGAGAAACAACCTATATTGGCATTAGGGTTGGAGGACTTATTGGCAGAGTTGCCTGCTAAACATGTCTCTTTTTAGGCCAAGATTTGTAAAATATCCTTCCCAGACTTAAGTTTAGTTTATAGTTGCTGTCCTCACGTGCACGCCTGGCTGCTTGCGCCAAATATGTCATCACAACTTCTGTCACATGATGCAAATTGGAGTCCTTTAAACTGATCGCTTGAGCAACTGTAGTTGACATTGTGCACACAATGCAAGGCTGCAAGTATAAAAAGTTTAAAACTAAACTCTGGGAGTTTAGTGAAACTCCCAGAGACTCTGTTGTTTGACTGTACCCTGTTCTGCTGGTCAGCTTTGATATCTGCTGGCTACGTGTGCCATGTGTCAGCTATCTAGCTAGAACAAGTGCTTGTATAACCAGCATCTGTTATGTCGTAAAACCTAGCAAGTTTCCTCATCTCTAAAACTTTGAAACACCATCTTGGGTCAGGGTCTGCTGGAGAAATGACTGTATGCTATTTACCTAGTGCGGATCATGAGTTTCATATAATGAATATTTATGGGAAGATAATAAAGATCAAAAAATAATCTTAATAAAGTTATGTTTAAATCAGTTACAGTTTACTGTGTATATGTTACAGTACATTTACTGTATATGATGTAATAATTTGACATTTGAAATCTGTGTGTGCTAAACATGAAAAGGACTCCGTTGTCTCAGTATAATTTATTTTCACAATGTTTTTTTAGTCCTGCAACAGAGCTGAAATAAATTCCCTATAGCACTGCATCGTGCATTTCCATTGTCCACACTTAATACTATCTAACTATGGACTGAGGGCTCAACAGAGTAGGATCTGTGAGATCAACAAAACTGTTCTGCATGGTGCCAACCAGCACTGATGACTTTCATAAGGACGCTTTCCAACAAAATTATGCAGTGCGCCATGAGAGTGGTATGCATCCACTTTAACAAGGACTCTTTGTTTTATGCTTTTGCTCACCATGTGTCACTGACTTTAATGCCTTATAAATACCATTGATATATTAAATTGTTATTACGCGGCCATATTTTTATCATCTCTGAGAGTGTTTCTGGCACTTTTATCACAAGAGGGAATGAGAGAAATGAAGAAAAGATGAAAAAGGCTCTGCCTTTTTTTTTTTTTTTTATTTCTTTTTTTTTTGGAGTAGGCTGGTTAGTTCTGTTCATTTCACTCAGGGCACTTTGTGTTGATAGCTTACTGTGCACATAAGAAGCGTGCAGTGCTAGAAATAAATGTTCTTTTCATGGCAAGAAAGGCCATATCAATTAAGGGTAAATAGTCTCCTTAGTTATTACAGTACAGCTCAGTGGTGTGCCGTCAATTGTATGTGTCTCTGTTCCCCCTTTTTTTTCCCACTGTATGTGTGCAAACTGTATTTAAATAAAAAAATACTCACAATATGTGCTTACTTGTGAGTCATCGGGTAATGGCTGTGCAAGGAATAGGACAAGATGACAACTTTTTGGAAAAAAGCACTTAAAGAGACGATTCATTTTCTACTTAAAACTGTTGTGTGTAGATGGAACGTTTTAACCAATTACACAACAGCCCATTGAGGTTGGACTCTGGCTCTTTCTTTCATTTGTTTAGAAGCTTAGGCACATACACTGTAGGCCTATTATTTCTCATTGCTCGGGGACTTGATCTTGAAAGGAAACCAAGATATTGTATAGAAAATAGTAAGCTAGAATACACCAGGGAGTAGAGTATTATGTTTTATTACAAGTAAGTTTCCTCATTGACCTAATGTGAATGTATAACATTCTCAAGTATTTCTTCCAAAAATCAGTGGCTATTTTAAGTACATTCTTTCATATGTTGTATGCATTACCGCCACTGCTCAGGCCCATTGTTTGATATCCTACACTATCTTTTTTGTAAGTGCAAAAAGCCCAAGTTAACATCATCAGCCTAAATTCAATATAGTGCATAATTGAGTCTCAGTAGACGTAGCATTAAACAAGTAGAAAAGATGCAACCCGTCTATAAGCTCTCATATAATTGTTAGAATCAGTCAGAGCAGTCATCTCAGGAGCAGCGAGATCATTATCACCTGTATTAATGGATGAAGAGGAGTGATCGTGTTTCATGATGGTAATAACCTTTGAACCCACTTGCATGTCCCTGGATGGGGCGGGATTTAGATGAGTGGTGTTTTTGGCCAAAGAGGGAGAATCTGAGAGATAATTAGAGGAGAGACAAAGAATATTCCAAAATTCTATTTTGCATATGTAAAGTGGTTTAGGTTTAGTCATTCTTAAAATCAAAATAACCAGAAATACAACAAGTTCAATATCTAGGGAACAGATGCACCCTTGCTCAGTGAAGTGAAGTCAGTCCTGCTTGCTGTCGAATGACCTGTTTTTTTTTTTGTCCTTTCTTCTTATCCCCTGAGTTCAGGGTCGTCACAGCAGATCATTGTCCGCATGTTGATTTGGCACAGTTTTTACGCCGGATGCCCTTCCTGGCGCGACCCTCCCCAATTTCTACCGGCACTGCACAGCTGGGGGGGGGAATGGGCTGTTAGGGGTTCAGTTTCTTGCCCACAGACACTTCGACATATAGCCAGGGGCGGGGATCGAACCACTCACCTTGTGGTCCGTGGATGACTACCCTCACCAACTGAGCTAGAGCCGCCCTTATGAGGTAAATTTTGCTATTACTGACAATATTGATTGCTGACTGTTCTTTACTTTATGCTACTCCTACAAATACTTTTAGCAGTATTATTATCTCATAATAGTGAGGTGGTGGCCCAATATGTTGTATTACGTTGTGATGCAGAAGACCGCAGGTTCGAATCCCACACCACCAGGTGTGGCCCTGCTCAGCCACCAAGGGCCACCTTGGTTCCGGTGCCTAGCCCGGATAAAATGAGTTAGGAAGGGCATCCGGTGTAAAAACAGATCAACATGTGGAACACGTTCTGCTGTGGCCTCCTCCGAACAGACAAGCCGAAAGCCGTTGATCTTTTTGATTATCCCATAATAGCTATTTATATTTATTAATATTATTATCATTATTATTCCACAATAGTCATTTGTAGTCATAATTTGTGCTGTTTTGTACCACAGAGTTGTAGTACAGAGCATAAAAAAATATTACAGTCTCCTACCACTGTGAGGTTTTACAACATTTCCTTGTTCACCAGTTCTTTACACTGGTACCAAGCTCCCTCAGTGTTTTTACTGGTTTACAATATATGATACAATGTTAAACGTTAAATGACAGCAAACTATGAAATAATCAGTCAGATGCGCACAGATTCCTTTTTCTCTTCAGTTCTACAGCAAAACACGCTCCAGGGAAACACAGAGAGGGAGCTATGTAGTAAAATTATTTTAGGCTACAGTATGCATTTCATCCCAAATATTTGAGCAAACATAACTGTTAAGTGTGTCATGCTGCACCACATTTGCAGGCAAAAGTGCAAAGCTTTCTAACGGTAGATTGAGAACTATATTTAGTAGCTTTCCACAACTAATATGTTGCTAGCAAAAGGCCACAAAATATCCGTTTGCTTCAGTGACGTACTTTTAAATTGTAAACATCTCACTTTTAACGCAAACCACTATTACTTGCATTCAGTGTGTGGAAAGATAAAACTGCGAGTGTCCTGCGAAAAAGAAGGTCAGGGATTACAAGTGAATAAGACCTTGGTTTCATCACTACACTTCTGTCCTATCCATCCAGGCTGTAAGCGTATGATTGACTGGTGCCAAATGTGGCCTTATGCTTTTTGTCACCGTGCCAGTCACAGCATCCTCGGGTAGGCCCCATAATGATGCATCTTCTTTGAAACATTCTTAAGTACACATCAGACACAGTCAAATATTAATCTGTCATGCTCGCCAGCCAAACAACATCTGTTTCAAAACATGAATTAACATTCTTAGGTTTTCTTTTTTTAGCTTACAAAACTATACCCCTCTAACTTCCGAACAGCCATCCACACAGCCACACATACTGTATGTTTGTGCAGTTATTTACCAATTCATAAAAATTCAAATACTCCGAATAAAATGTATCAAACAGAAGAGCAACCATAAGCATGAAAACACATCAGATTTATTCTGCCTGCCTTGTTTACCGGTTCACGGAACACTGCATGCAAACAGAATGCAAATGCATTTGATTGAATCAGGTGATGCCGAGGTAATTGTATTTGGAGAAATGTCCAAGATTTTTTTTTTTCATCATCAGTGGGGGGTTTTCTTTATGAAATCCATCTTAAACAAAAGCTATCATCACTCCAGAGCCGTGTGATCTCCCTTTGTCACATCCGAATGTGGATGCGTCTTTAATTTCCTTTCAATTAAAAGTAAATATTCGCCTTTATTTTTTTCCCCCACTGTGAAATCCAAACAAGAGGAGTCAACATGAGCAGACAGGTGAGGAATATTCATTTATATCTGCCTGCCGTTTTTTTCCTTTTTTTCCCGTGTTGATGCTGATGATGTGATTCAACAGGCAACACTGTGCCTATCAAACACACACACACACACACACAAGTTTCTATATCCCCCTCGCTCCCCAAAAAAAAAGAAGGAACTGAAAGACACAGAAAGCCTCCCTGCTGACTTGTCTTGTTCCGAGCTGGATGAGAAACACAAACAAACACCAAACAAGTGCAACACAACACAAACTTTACTTCATCATTAAATGACTGTTAATCCACGTCTCCTGTAGCTACAGTTGCTTTGATCACAGCAAAATTGTTACGAAGGCACAACTTTTTCCTTATCTTCTTATTGTCTACTTGCTTGGCATTGTAGATATCAATGCAGTGACAGAAGTATTGCTTATTGCCTAACGCTGCTGCGAATTCATTTAAATCCACTACCAACAGCCCGGTGTGGTGGATGATATCTTCAGTAAGGTTTTTTATTTTGTTAATAACAAAGTTGTCTTGTGTGGAAAGTCTCACATATTTAAAAAACAACTTTATTTTGCTAAAAGTAATAGAACCATAATCTACAACATCTTTTCTTTTCTTGTCTTTTTTTGTAAAAGTTTACATACAGTACTTTTTAATGCACTAACTAATTATTCGAATACTACTTTGACATTTTCAGGGGTTGTCATGTTTACTGTCTTTTCCAAGTATAGATAAACGATGGTTATCAATTCAGTCCCTGTGCATTTAGTCAAAACATGTCTTACTAGAGATATGCTAGCTTGGTGCAGTGCTTGGATGTGGGGGTTGAAGGTCATAAGGACAGAAATCTTTCCCCAAAAAACTTCATATGTCTTGTGAGTAATGGGCGTTAGAAGGTGTGTGCTGAAAGTAGGATTGGTAATTTGCATATTTTACCCAAGTGAAAATGTCTACACTGGCAACTAACACATCAATATCGTCTGGCCTGCTCAGTCAGTCAGCAAAGTTTTCCCTTGTTTGCTTTCCACTGTTGAATAGGTGGGTTCAATGTTTGATGTATGAAGTACTGGTTCCCAAGAAGAAGCACAACCTACAAACTATACAGGAAGAGATGGCAAAGCGTAACTTGCGAAATTCATACAAAAATGCTGTACTAAAAAACATGGCCGGAGGGTGGAATTGACGAAGCGGCTGTGCCCCATTTAATAGACCAGAATTGATCAGGCTAAAGGTCATTGGGTAGGTATTGGAGATGGAAACCTCTTTTCAGCAGACGTAATAATAGTGACGGACTTTATTGCTCCCATGAGGACAAAATATTCTCAATAACATGATCCATGTCTATGGCATCTTGAACTTTGGTCACTAACAGACATCAAACACCTCACAATTTGCATCTTGTTTTGTTTGACTGTATAGGCTGGTTGGTTCATTTGTCACCGTTTCTTCTCCTGTGCCTTAGTAGCAGCTACTGTGCTGTGTCTCACCGGCCTCCCAGCTCTAGCGATTACTTGTTGTACATACACGCAGCTACCAAATCCGACCTTAATGGCTAAATTTAGAGATTGTGCAAACACAATTCCAGTTCACAAAAGACAAAACTATTGGTTACGGAAAGATTCTTGGCTTGTCATGGACACAGGCTGTCACTTGAGAAATTATCTGCAAAGCTGCTTAAAGTCAGCTGTTAAGCCAACTTTTTGTGATTTAAACTTGTCTTTATTTCACTTGGGTAGTTTTTCACAGGAGTAGTAGCTGTAATTATGTCATTTTATATCATAAAGCAGTGCCTCTAACTTCTCCACGTACATCTGTACAGCCTCATCTAGGCAACACCGACATGATAGTTTGTGTTGAGAGCACAATGTTCCACTTTCATCTCACGGTGCCACAGTCAGGTGCTGACATTTCAGGTGGGAAAGCATTGACATGGTACTCGAGCTGTAATTTAAAGCACATTTGTAGTATTTACAACGAACACTTATCTTTTGCTTACTAACGTTCCCATGATGAGCTTTGTTTCACCCTCTTCTTCATGCTTCTCAATTTTCCATAGACAGCTTCTTCTAGCTTGTCTGAACCACAAGTATCCAAGCTGATGGTTTCATATATTTTGCTATTGTTAACAAAGCTCATAAATAGACCTAAAACCAACAATACTGTAAATTGCATCTACTAACCATAAGGTCTGTGAATCCACAACTTGATTAATCGTATTTATCTGTGCCATTGTGCTCCAATGTTGCCCAAGAACTATTAAAAACACATCAGTGCGCCACATGGTGAAATGTTTCTTCATTATGAAAAATATGAGTATTGTAGCTTACTTATAAACTAACAGCATATTTATTAACAACAGCAATGATAACAGCATCAGTTTCACAGCCTCTGGAGAATAGCTCCAGTAAGGCAGAGGCAAGGTCTGACGTGGTTGCGTTTGCATTGTTGCTGTTTGCCATCGCAACCTGCTGATCGTGGACCATGGTTCTTATATTTCCAATAGGATGGATGGAGTCTAATAAATAAAATAACCATACAGTAAGATGGAGAGAGCCACAGTCAGTGCTCAGCAAACTTAAGACCGACGCACGTTAATGCTTGTAATTGTGCTGCGCATTGCTAATAATAATCCCAGGGCCAAAACTATTTCTATTTCCGCAGGTTTTTTGCAACTCACACTGCTTTTCGCACTGTTGAGATGGCTGCTGAAAATAATTTGCTTCAGATAGCAAATACATGGTTTCAGTTAGTTATTTTAAACATTTGTCTATTGTCACAAACACCGCATCCAAAGTCGAAGCAGTAAGTAAAGCAAACAACACTGTATTCAATTTTCTCATTTTACATCAGGAAGGGCACTGGTTTACCTTAAGTAATACTGATTGAAGGACTTGATTGAGTTTCACTGATGTCATTACTGGTGTCATTACGAGGTCACATTTCAGTGTGTAATATGATATAAATTTCGTTATCCCACTCTCGCTCTCTCTCTGTCTCTCCCTACCCTGTGCGGGGGGACTCCTGTTTGTGCTTTTAAGCTAGCCTGGTTCCTTGTGCTCCACACAACATGATGGATGGTCCCATCCTTTACAAATGTTTTATTGCACCTGTCATTAGACAAAACTGGCACAGGCACACTGTCAGAATATGCATGTGCGGGAACTCACACACAAATTCAGTCTCTTCTTTCCCCCCCCCCTTTCTGTCTTGCACTTACAGAGGTATGCAGCTGTTTGTCCAGACACACTCTAAGCTATACCATTAATCTATGCAGTGCAACGGAGCATTGCACCCAGCTGCTGAGAGATGGAGGGCTGCTATGTATGTGCGTTATAAAAGGTGTTCTATGATTAATCTGGATGCACACAGATGTTCACCTCCTCCTTCCTCGGTGAGTCGATAGGGTGTCCTTACCGTCCTTTTAGAGGGTGCTCTCTTGACACGTGAACAGAAGTTAAGTTCATGTTCAATGGGCAGTGCCATGATGATGTCATTAATCGCCCCCCCCCCAAATACTCCCCCTCATACACAATCATTACTGTATGCTAAATTCAGAAAGGTATCTGAGCATTTATCTAAAGTGCAATTAAAATTGATTCATTGGGTTCAATTAAAGCTAACTTTCTGAAACAACCTGTTGTCGTATCCTGAAGAAATCCTCGTGGCCCTCCAGGACTATGACTGTCACCTGGAACGCGTCACAATATTCTGAGTGACAATTCATGAAACTATATCTTATTTATTACTAATAACTGGTAAACACTAGAGGATTTTCAAAGATGAACTGAATTCAAAAAAGTGTCAGACTGCTAAATTTTTTTCTAGCTTTACATACCAGATGATTTAGGCAAGACATTAGACCTGGAGGAATTCATAGTGGCAATTGTAGGGTTTCCCCCTCCAGGTACTCAAGTTTCCTTCCACAGTCCAAAGACACACACGTTAGGTTAATTGGTGTAAATGTGTGAATGGTTGCCTGTCTGTGTTTATGTCTCTGTGTTGGTGACCTGTCCAGGATGTACTCGCTCAGTGACAGCTGGGATAGACTCCAGTCCCCCCACGGCCCTGAACAGGATAAGCGGTTAAGATGATGGAGGGATGTTAGCCACTAACGACACTAATGCTACATGCACACAACAACATCCGGTTGTTGATGCTTTCCAGTCAGCTATTGTAGGCTTCTGCTCAATTTTACATCATTGTTCACGCTATAGGATTTGACTGATATCTTAAACTTAAACTGCTCACACTACAAGATGATTGGGACAAACAATAGCCTTTGGGTGGGACTGCATGAATGACAGAAGGGGTAAATCCCACCCAAAATGGATGCAATTAGTTTCTAGTGTGGGCCTAACATTACCTACACAAAAATCTCTGTCTTCATAGTCAAGAAGCCATTTGTAGGCACTAGCTCGTTGGTGTCGGCTTAGTGTTTTACAAAATTATTTGATGGCAACCAATTTTTCATGTTGAAGACAATGTGTCGAAAACAAGAAGAAATGTTTTACATTTTTTGTTAGCAAATAAAAGCTACACACAGAAAGATGGAAACACATGGAAAGAAAGAAACTGGACTTGATCATTAAAAGAAATCATTCAACTAACTAAATTATATTTACCAATGGATTCATCCTCTAGACCTTAAACCCGTTAACTTTTTGATCCAAAAACTAAGGCTAAATCAAATTTAGGCAACAAAATTAACACTGGTGTCGCAGTGGTCCTGGGATTCTTTCATTTCCCAGGGAGCTACGTTGTTGTCCATCATGTGGGTCCTTAGCGCTCCAGCAGACCAAGGTGAGTTGTAGAGTTACAATGCCTGCCGCTTCTTCCCCACAGCTGTTCTGCTGCTTTGACCCCGCACTCTGAAATATTTTTGAATAACAGATGTTGCCGTCCCTGGATGTTTTTCAGGGAGGCCTTATGCAAAATGAATAGGGGTGGCACTTTTTAATGAAATATGATTTGGTGGGGGGGGGGGCTGTGGGTTAAAACTGGAAGACAAAGACAGAGGAAGAGCCGGGAGAGAAAGAGAAGGATGTTGAATCATAAATTATTTTACTCCTCTCCAGCCTCGCTGATGTACGTTGGATCGGTAAATAATACATCACCCCAGCGCATAATTAGGACAACAACGCTATTATTTTTCTTCACTCACACTTCCACATAACTATGTAGCTGTTGTTTGATTCCCCTTCCTCTTTAATGGATGAAAAGGCCACCTGATTGATCTGTGAAAAAAAGCTCACTAAATGGCCTTTAAGTGCTGCAGTTGTTCTTGCACAGTGTGTGTGAACATGCTTCGCTTTCCTGTTTTTTACAATCACGTTCAGATCTAAATGATATAGGTTATCATGCGAATGCTCATTATCATTTAGATGCCAAACAAGCAAAGGTAATGTGTCCTAGAACACAGGAGGCACCCAGCTAATGTTTGCCTTCAGTGATGTACATGTACACTGGCTTCACATATTCATTAGAACCTGAATGCCGCCACCACTGAACATAATGCAATGTGACAAAATGCAAAGCGTAGTTAAAAGAAAGGCGGGAAAAAGAGACAGAAAGGAAGAGGTGGTTATTATTTAATATATGTGTCTCGGTGTGTGTGTGCGTGCGTCTTCCTCTCTCGTCTTTCTTAGGAGATAACACCTTTTGGAGAAACTGCCTTGAAGCATTATCCCCTAGACAGGATACATGGCTAATCTTCGGCTTTGAGCCATTACACTACATTTATCTGTGACCCCCTCTCTCTTTATATCATTACAGTTAAAGTCCATAAAAGTGTGTTTAGACAAAGATGAAGGCATTACCTGCTCAGAAACCCCAAGTGCTATTAGAGGCTTAGGCCCCTGCCGATGTGAGCTGGATATTAAATATCCTTTATCTTAAACTCTCTCCTTCTCTCACACAGCTCCCTGGGTAAGCTGATATCTTACTCTGCCCTGCCTTATATTGCCATAGACATAATAAATACACAGATATCAATGGGCCAAGTTTGTCCCGGTCCCAAACGATTATGTGAGGCATGCCCCCAACACACACACACACACACACACACGCCCTCCGTCCCTCATCCCTAGTGGCAATAGCAGAAGAGGTTTTATTTATTTCTAGTGGGGTAAAAACAGATATAGTTACAGCAGCAGGGGGAATAGAGGAGTAACGCAGGTTATCTGCTGAACTGAGGGGGCAGGCCCAGTCACCCAGACCTCAGGCTCGCTTCCAAACACTAACAAATGCAGACATTTCCCCATATACGTGTCCTATCACGACATACATGACGCTCATCGTGGAATGAGACAAGAGAGAGGACAAAGAGTTGAATTTATTTCTTAAGGACATCTGTAATATAAACCGAATCTTCCCCCCTGTAACACTATATTCTTTGAACAGGACACTTCTCTCCAGGGCACAGAAACCCGAGGACCAAATTTTTAACTTGTGATGTTATCGCTCTGAAACACTTACAATAAAGTTTGTAGTTTATGAGTAGTCAGGCTGGTTCAGTTGAATTGTTCAGCACACTTTGTCTGACATATATCACCCCTGTGGATGTGGAGTTCCTTGTATGGAATGGTGCATTGTACACAATGCTGTGAAATAAATATTCGACACCCTACGGATTTCTTCTCTTTCTGTGCGCTTTACAGATCTTCAAAAAAAATTTAATGTACTTTAAAACAAAAATCACAAAAGATGCAAATACACTGAAGTAACCGCAGGGCTCTCTCACTTTACTGTAGGTCAGTTGACATGACTCCACTATGTGAAGGATTTGGGAAAGTGATGGCATCAATGGGTGTTGAGGTGACAACAACTGCTAACGTAGAAGAACTTTATGGCTTATCTGAATTCATCCACAATGCACCTAGATGATCCTCAAACCATTTAGGAGAATATTTTATGGACCGACGAGTCAAAATTTGAGCTGTTTTGAAGACAGCAGTCCTGTTACATCTGGTGTAATTCCTCAAAAGAAAAAAAAAACCACACCGTAGCTATGGTCAGTGATGGTGGTGGTAGTGTGGTGGTGTGGCAACTTGCCATGATTGAGGCCAAATTGTGTTCTTCTCTCTACCAGAAAATTCCAAAGGACAACACCAGGTCAGTTGCTGCTGTGTTATGCAGCAAGACAAAGAACACAAGGATGAGAAGATGTTGACCTAAGAATGGCTCAAAAGGAATTTTGTACTGACTTGCTCAGTATCTGGACCAGAACTAGCCAATGACTTTAGAGGGTCGACTACTGACTCCTTTGTGTTATGGCTGTGATGTAACGAGTTTCAAGTGTTGTTAGACTATATAACGGCTGGTTAGTGCTTCGTGTCATGGTGTAAGTGATAATTTGAAACTAAAAAATGCTTAAATCTTAGTCCAAATGGGAAACATCAGGATCCCTAGTTAATACTTGTGATGAATGGCCACGGTGGAAGGATGTGAAAAAACTGTTTGCATTAATAACCACCCTCTAGACATCCCCCCCTGTTCATCCTCAGTGTTTTACAAACAGTGGACAGCCTCTCTTAACATGAATGAATGTCCCCATGTTCAGAGCTATATTATTAGTAAAGGAAGTATAAACGGAAGAATAAAGAGAACTTCAGAGTGAAGTTCAAACCTTACTACACAGCATTGTCCAGTAACAGTTACTGGCACAAGGGCTTAAAGAAATCCTTTTTATTACTGTTTAAAGGAAATCTGAAGTAGTTAGTGCTGCCACCTCACAGCTACAAGGTCGCCTGTTCGAATTCCCGGGCCGGCTGCAGCCTTTCTGTGTGGAGTTTCGTGTTCTCCCTGTGCTTGCACGGGTCTCCTCCATTTACACCGGCTTCCTCACACAGTCCACCCACATGGATGTTTGGTTAATTCTTGACCCTAAATTGTCCACAGGTATAAATGTGAGTGTGAATGGTTGCTTGTCTGTGTACGTCTCTGTGTATGTGTTCACCCTGAGATAGGCCGGAGACCTGCCCAGGGCATACCCTGCCTGTCCCCCAGTGACACCTGTGACTCCAAACAGGATAAGCAGATACAAATGATGGCTGGATGGATGGATGTCTGAATCATATACAGAGAATAAAAAATCTATTTTAGATTGGGCGTTTAGCGCTGTAATATGCTATAACGCTAAAATCATGTTACTCTAATAAGAGTAACAAAGCAGGCCCACTTTCTCGTTCACACGTGTTCCCTCTCCCCCTTCTGCACCAAGTCACTTTCACAACTTTCATTACTTCTCTGAGGGCAGACTGAGCTAGCTGGCAGGGGAGATGGGTGTATATCTCCTAACTATAACCCGTCGTCCCCAGAGTGTGGAGGTCAATGAGATTAACCTATAGCTCCTTTTTTCCTTCATTACGCACTCCAAATTACACCCACTTACAGACGAGAGAAAGAAAGAGGGACTCATATATGGGCTGATATCTATTTAAAATCTAATCCCTTTGGGTGAATTGCTCAGCCTTTCCATTTCTCTTATGTTTCTGCCTATTGCCTCCGGGCTCCACTGTGCCAGGGTGCGCTGCGGCGCCATTCAGGAAGGTGCTATAACCTCGCCCCTCTTCGTATTAACTTTAGATTCATCTGCACTAATATAAAAGACACTTATGATTATAACTCCCTATTTTGTGTTGTTATTGCTCAATTAAACATTACAGACTTTCACACTATTGCTTTGTTTCCACAAAGCTAACCATTCAACTTGCTCTGCTTATTTACTGCGGATTCTTTTGGTCATACCTAGAGGCGCATCATCTTTTTTTCAAAAAGAAAGATTAGCAGTCTCCAGGTGAACTTTTTACTCAACTGCTTACTACTCAAATGACCCAGGCCCGTCTAGTAATTACCAAAACAGTTAAGGGAAATGTATTGACTTCAGTGGAAATGATGTGTTGAGAAAGGCGGTTATGACATAGATCTGTGTTTTCTCTCTTTGTCTGTAGAACATCATTTGTTCTTCAATAGGCGACCACCAGACATTTCGTTATTGTTGACCTACTCTCTGTATACATGTGCTATAGCGTACAGGATGTCTGGATCTCAGTGCCTTTCACCACATTATTTCTATTTCTGTTTAATACAGTATATACACTGGGTAGGGGAATGATGACTACTGCCGGTTGATATATAATCTGCCTTTTGTGCCTTTGCTCGCCACGATGATTCACTTACTTCAAAGTCCTTTTTTTACATTACTGTGTCAGGATATTTACTGAATGTTTGACTGTACTCACAGGGACAACGGCCACAATTAAGTGCTCTGATTGGCTGACGTCACCGACTCATCTAATTCGAAGGAAACAAACTTGCTGCCTGGAGGTTTTTCAGATCAGATCCAACAGGCTAGCTTTCATCTAGTCTGGAAATTTTCATCAGTGGCAAGTCAGGAGCAAGTTCAACTCTGACATGTTTTTTCCTGCATGTCTCTGTGTCTCTTGAAAATACAGATATATTTTTGAAATGGAATGAAATTAAATTTTAAACTCAGATTAACAACACGTGAGTTTTTAAACTTAGGTTAATGTGGAGAGGTGCTGCCAATTGGTCAAGACCTATTGAACAGCTCTTTCAGTTTAGAGGCTTTTGAGTGAGGCTCGTCCTTCTAACCAATCACCAAACTACAGCTTCTTGTTTAGTACGTAATGACGATTTAACGGCGGTTCCCTAAAGTTCTCGGCAGATCTTAGAAGAGCAAAGAGGGACCGGGCTGGGCAGAGCAGAGCGGAACCATTTTGAGTCTCAATCTATTTCCAGCTTAAGTGAAGTTGCACATTGACTGAAATCTACCAGATTGTGGCATGAAATTGGAAATTTGATAAAAACTGCTTACAAAATGGGTCTAAACAAAAGACAAATTTGATTATGGAAACTAATGGAAGGAGTTATCATGAGCTGTGGCACACCGCATACCTCGACCTAAATTGATCTTGTAATTTTAATTATGTTAGGCCCTTATCTGTTTCTCCTTTAAGCTGATAGTTTAGGGACCTATTATAAAATTTTCACACTGGTCAAATATCTTGCCCTTGATCAGTCATTCCTTAAATTGCTGGAATTTTTCAATGCTTTTTAAGCTAAATGTCTGTTAAGACAGAGCCTTTCACCAGCAGCATGTAGAGTAATTATCTTGACTAATACAGTTGAGGGATCAACCCGAATTGGAGAATGCTGTAAAACAAAAGGAGGCAATGCTCAATACAATCTTAAGAGTAGCAATGATCAGTAAATTGGTTTGTCGGTAAGCACATGTTGAGGTTGATCAGCTGGAGGATAGTGTGACCGATCATTGTGGTGGGTGTGACGGAGTAGGCAGCGACCAGGCTCATGTAACTTCCTGGTTATGAATAGCCTCTGTGGAAAGGTCAACGCCATGACAACCCTGTGATGGATGTCACCGACGTCCAATTAAATTCTTCTAAAAAAAAGCGCCTTGGAGGCTCTTGTGTGTACTTATTAAATATAAAACAGCTAAATCAAAAGTCTGAGGGCCTGCTTCTTTGTGCCTAATGCCGACTAGGACAACCAAGAGCATTTCTTCTCCCTCAATTATTCATGTTTTTGATGAGAGGGTCAATAGGGGGAAGAGCACTCGTTATGAATGTTTGGAACTAAGCACAAAGGTCACAACACACAAACACACAAATACACATCTTTACAGACAACTTTCTTGCCTCACTTGGATAAATACAAGAGAGCAAAGAACAATCCTCCTGTGCTTTGAGGAATGCAAATATTTGTCATCAGGTTGCTGAAGCTTTCATTCTCTGATCTATCTCTCTTTCTAGCTTGCTTGCCCTTCTCTTACACACACTTGCACTCATGCAAACACACAAGCTGCTTTGAGGAAACTAGGACAGCCAGGCCATGAATAAGAGGATGCATGTTTTTATTTGTGTATTATTTAGGCCTTTGAAACTTCAAGCACATCCACATGTGCACGTGCATATGCGAGCAGACCCACACATTTACAAGCCCAGCCATCTAGCTTCCAGTTTCCTTCCTCCAGTCCAACAGGGAAAGTCCTCTCACTTTTTAAGCCTACCTTTGGTTGAACTTATGCTTCTCTTTTTTTTCCTATGTCTTGTGTATCCACTCTGAAATTATAGATGGGGATAATAATAATAATGTCATTTTGTACCGGAATCTTAGTCATTACCTGCAGTAAAGTGCTTCTAATTGATACCACCAGAGAGATAATGATTACAATGCCCTCCAGGAACATATTATTGCAATATTAACCTTTGTATATACTTTTATGCAGAAGACTCTGGCACATTAAGGGATCTCTAAATCTTACTTGTGCGGTGTAATGCCATTACAAAAGAATGGATACTCGGAGGTGTGCCCTTTTCCTGATTAAGTGTGTCCAGGGGTTTGCAGCCATCTTCAGGAAATGGATGACATGGAAGTGCAATTTCCAATGTATCTCTCTTCTCTTACTGGCTAAAGCTTTCTTTCTTTCACGTGCATCTTTTTATAGTGCGCCAGAAATAAGCTTCTCTCTCAGTCTTGTGGCATGTGTGCGTCCAAGTGTCTTTGTGTGTTTCTTACATAGGTAGGTATGTGCATAACAGTAGGTGTTTGCATGTAATTATATGTTGTGTGCATGTATCTGACATGCAGTATCTGCCTGGTTTTGCATGTGTGTGTTTGTGTGTGTGCATCCCCAACATTTGACCGGCACACTGCACAGCTGCTGTGCCACACTCAGCTCGATACCCCCCAAAAACAAGACAGCATTCAAGCCACAGGCTATTTTTGGACACAATGTCTTCGCCATGATAATTGGCCCACACTGAGGTCATGATCCTCACCATCAACCACAGTGCTACATTTCTCCCTTATAATATTATGGCAGAGTACTGCTGTATGTATGTTAAATGTTGTGCCAATGAAAAATATAAAGTGCTATTCTTCATTTGTTTATGGCTGTTTGACCAGATGTCTGTGTTAATGTAAGCGAGGTACCAGCAGCAGCAGCAGTGAGCTGATTTAGAAGATGAAACCCTGTGAGCAGCAAAAAGAAACCTTAGGTTAAAAGATCTTTCCACAGCAGAGACCAGATTACTGCTGACAGAGGGCAAATGAAAACAAATTAATTCAGTGAGGAGTGTGGTTATATGTCTATCCGAGTGTGTGTGTGTGTGTGTGTGCATGCTGGTGCATGTGTCTAACTCATGACACAGACCCGGTGAATACTCTTGGCTTGGCCTCCCACAGACTCCCCACCCCTGCATTCCAAACACTTCCAGTAACAGGCTTCATCCTCTAGTGGGCACTGTACAGAGCTCAGGTACAGAGCTCAGGACCCTCAGATGATCATAGTGATGTAGTTGCATCTTTTTAAGGACCTTATAGAAATCACCTTAGGCACATGGCGTGGCAGTAAGGTATGAAATCATAATATAGTCAAGAGGTAACTACTTTTAGAAGATACGTTTATGTTTAGACTCAAACCCCATTTCCAGAAAAGTTAGGTCACTGAGTAAAATGTAAATTTAAACAGAAGGCAATGATATAAATCATATTTTTATAAATATCTTTCATTGTAAATAGTACAAAGACAGCATATTAAATGTTAAAACTGAGAATTTGTTTTCAGTACCAGTTTTCGGTGCCAGCAACACGTCTCTGAAAATTCAGGACAGGGGCCTTGTGTTGCATTACCTATACTTTTAACAACACTCCAAGCGTTTGGGAACATGAAGAGACGAATTGCTTTAATTAAAAAAAAATAATAACTTTTTACTTGATGTAGACTATCCGCTGCTTAACAGTTCAGCACCTCTTTTGTCATATTATTTAAATGTGCCAAATGTTTTCAATGGATGAGCGGTGTGGACTGCAGGCACCCAGACTCTTTTACTACTGAGCCATGCTGCTGCAATACCTGCGGAATATGGTTTGGTATTGTGTTGCTGAAATAAGACATTATCTGGATGGCAACATATATGTACACTGTGTATTGTTGCACCCCACTGCATGAAACATCGTAGTATTTGAACTGTGTGCTAATAACAAGTCAGATAGTCCCTTTCCTTTTTAGCATGGAGCATTTGGTGCTTGTGATATTGAAAAAAAAAATCAAAATTTGTTCATCTTGGTGGTATTGTCACTTGTTTTTGGCCTTTTCTTTTTCTTTAAACTTTTTTTTTTTGTTTTTATGAGATTTGTTGCTGGCACCCATTTGAAAATGAGCAAATGTCTTTTTTATTTACATTTTACTTTTTATTCAACTTTCTTGATATGTGCAGCCGTAGCTGACTTCTACCAGTGTGATCATGAGCTACATTTGCATACTGAACAGTATTGAACAAATGTTACTATAGGCAGATATTGAATGGGAAATGCTGCTATTAATATTACTTGAGACAGACTTTTATATTATTGAATAAAGTGATTATAGTATGAAAGCTGTAGCTTGAAGTGATGAACCCACATAATGATCACCTACCTCTGTTCCTCCCGGCTCTATGGTGCACTTTAGTGTCTTTCAGCACGATTTGGGTTGTAGTCACGCCACTTTATAAAATATCTCCTAACAGATTTGCTTCCAGTGTCAGCATGGATTTGTTTTCACCCCTTAAAAGCCACTTCCTCCTTGCACCAAATAACAAGGCGGCAACTCGCTCATCCTTGACCTGCTTTGGATTTAGGTCCAGTCATCTCCTCCATTTTTTTGGCTCAAGACCTTGAGCGTACCACATTTACAACAGACTGAGTTATGTATATCTTTTTCACCATTGCTTTAACATGTGGAAAGTATGCTAATGCTGTGTCCATAAGTGCTGACTCTTGACTTTATGTCCCCACCAGCTTCATTCATCTGTGGCTCAGTTGAACTCTATGTACCTGTTTCTTATTTCCAAGTGCAAGAGATGGCCTGGAAAGATAGTTGGCCAGGATTTGTGTGTGTGTGTGTGTGTGTGTGCGTGCGTGCGTGTATGTGTGTGTTTAGTATTCATCCATAGTTGTAACACAAGGCCCACTTGTCCTTGACTGCTTGTTACAAATAACCCACATAATTCCCACAGGCTCAGAGATAATTCACTGATAATTTAAGGCAGTGGTACTGTGTTGCATTTCCTCACACAGACACAAACACACACACACAAAATCAGCACATTCCTTTGTTGTTTTCTTATTGTTTCACTGCTGTTCCTGAGCTGACACTAACCTAGTAAAGCGTCTCTTTTGTTCTGAGTAACGGGAGACTGTTGCTGAAGTGTACACAGAGGTTAGCGTGACTGAGCCCGTTTGTGGTGTGGCAGCACCTTGCGCTTTATCTGCAGTTTAGCTCTTCCTTTTTACTGCCGAGCCACATTATCTACTGATTTAAGGAAGTGCTGCTGAATCAGGTCAAGGAGGTGCTGGCAATTGTCAGCAAGGTAAAAAGGGCCTTAAGTGCCAATGCTCAGCGGCAGGCTCTGACGCCGAAATCGTTTTTATACCACGTTGTACGAATGTAGCGATGAATGTTCTCTCTTAATGTAGTTTGCCACTGTATGGTGGAGTATTTTCGTACTGGGGCACCATAAAGAGATTAATTTAGTGGTAGTCTTCCCACTGGGGAATCACTGTAATCCTACAGAGCATTAGAGAAAAGGAGACAGGAGGGAGGAGGACAGACAAGATACTAGTGAGAGACGAGTAGAGGCAAGGAGGAGAGAGCGGGAGAGTACGGGTGAACACAGGTGGAGAGAAGTAATCACGTGTGTCCGGCGGAGGTCACCACTGGTCTGCAGGTTCTAATTATGTGCTAATAGCCACTGAGGAGGTCATTTGGAGCCATTAGCCAGCGCCTGTAGGTAGTTAACGGCCCACAGCATAACCCGGCCTCCTTAATGTTCCCTGCGAGGCCGTTAGCGCTCTGTCACCAGCCAGCTAGCTGCCTCGTTACTGCTATTAGAAACCAATTGATAGGTAATAGTAAAATATGATAGCACACTATCCAGGAAATATGGACTGTGGTGGAAAGGTGAGAGGACGGGAGACAGAGAGTGGCACTGCACGAGAGCAGCTACCCATTCTGAGGGGCAAAGCAAACTTTGCTCCAAAGCTAAAGGCAACAACTAACTCATAAGGTTGAGTTAAATGTTGAACTACACTTTCCCCAGATGATGAGAATACTCATGTTCACAATATTTCTCCCACTAACTTGTATAATAATGTTTTATTGCAGACAAGGAACACACAAATGCATGTAGGTACGTTTGTATCTCTCATGTGTTATAATATGTTTAGGTAAAGAGGAAATATTCCAAAACATAACAATTATCAAAAAAACCCAAAATCATTAACATAAACCCCCCCAAAGAAGTTCAGTCATTTTCTAAATGAATCCTAATTTGCCACACTTTAACAGAAGGTCCATTAGTCTGCAACTAGTTTATTTGTCTGTGCTGTTGACCTCTGTTGTCATCTAAACAACAGAGGTCAGCGTTTATATGCACTTAAGTAACTGGGGTACTCAGAAAAATCAGCTTTCTCTGTTAATCGGGGAACCGTGTTTACATGCAGCGCAAGGGTAACCAGGTTCCTCCTCCACCTCTGACTTACTTTAGAATCCTTTAACTGTATAATGATGGAAATCACTGCTTTCTGACTTTCTCTCTCTGTGCATGTGACTGCGTGTGGGTTCCTGTCGCAGCAGAGTGACAGCAAAGGGGGAGAGAAGGGAAAGACACATGCAGCCGGTCCAACACTGTCTGTCCATGGGGGAAAGTGAGTTATTAGACCTCTACAAGACACTTTGTGTTAATGAAATTTTCTGTCGGACCTAAGGCAGACTTTGTTTTTTAAAATGATGCAGCATCGCCCGTTAACTTGTTAACGATCTCTCCTTTCATTCATTCTTTCACTCGGCTGAGTGCAGCTTACTGTCCGCAGCCTTTGGTTACACACATGTGAAGTTAGAGAGAGCAGATTGGAAACCTGGTTACGCGTAGTATATGGCTGAGTAATCAATGTTCTCTGAACGAAATCTACCCTGATTTCAGAAACCTGCTCTCCCATGTACATCACAATTAAGAAACTGGCCAACGGTAACCTGGTTACTTAAGTTCATGTAAATGCAGTCAATGACATTCTCTAACCCCAACCATCTCTGTCAATGTCCATCTTCCACCACAATTAACAATGTCCAGTTAACATCTACTACTTTCTGCAAAGGTTGGAAGACCAATGACTAATGTCTGCAATCAGATACTCATTTTTTTTTTTTTTTGACCAAGCATTTTGAAATGGAGAAATATATCCCCCAGTGTAGCAGTAAATCTGGCTAATATATTTTTTAATGCTGGGACATCGTTCATTAGTACTGGATGTGGTGCACCTTCAAGCTTCTATCCAGTGAAACAATATAATAATAATAAAAATATGATTAAACAATATGGAACACTATCCTCTTTAAGAGCACGCTGCAAAAAAGCTCATATATAAGTAATAGGAGTTTTATCCTTGCAACTTACTGTACAAATTATGAAGACAGTGTAAACATGTGTATATACTGTATTATATAAAAATATAACATTGTATACCACTTAGCAGATAGGAGACACCCTGAAGATGATATAAGGATTTAAATAAAAAGTAAAACTGTTAACTAAAAGCAACAGGCGTTAAAAGTTGTGCACCTTAACCAAAATACAGCAGCAGCAAGTCTCCACAGCCAGCAGGTTTTATACATCCATCCATTATCTGGAACCGCTTATCCTGTGTAGGGCCATCCCAGCCTTCATTGGGAGAGAGGCAGGGTCCACTCTGGACAAGTCTCCGGTCTATCTCAGGGCCAACACAGAAAGCCATTCACACTCATATTCCCACCTACAGGCAATTTAGATTCACTAATTAAACTAACGTGCGTGTTTTAGTACCCGGAGGAAGCCCACGCAACCAAGAAGAGAACATGCAAACTCCCCACAGACGACCGGGGATGTAAAACCCGCAACCTGCTGTGTTCTCATAGTACACTGTTTAAAATTAGTAAGTAGACAGCAGAAGGTGAAAACTTTTTTCAGTTTCACACATTTAGGTGCAACATACAGCTATTTCCTGGAGCGAGTACATACGTACATCTATAACATACGTATACCAGTATATACATATACAAGTACACATACTGATAGGTACATTCTGGAACAGCATTAGCCAACAACATGGCACAGATGAAGAAACGAATCCAACTTGCAGACTGATGAAAATAGGAAAATGTAGAAAATGACCAAAGTTGCCCTTTAAAGATCAAGAGGAAAGTACTCAGTGGTGTACTTCTAGAATCTTAGTCCAGTAATGACGTTCTGAATTTACCAAAGGTCAAAGGTCAAGTTTAAATGTTTAGAGAATGTCTCATGTGTCATTATTACATATGAGAGGCACAGATGCACTGTGTGAACACATCTTTTAACACACACACACACACACAGCAGTGTCCTTAGTCATGGATAGCAAAGAAATCAAATCAGTATCAAAACAAGGATATTCTAGATCTTCAAGGCAGAACATTGTTCTTAATCAATTAAAGTCAGATGTTTTCATTTAGATATATTTTATTTCTGCTCCGGGCAGACATCGATTCATATGATTTAAATTAAAATCACACTGGTTATCAGTCAAAGGAAGTATACTTCCTGCTCCTCCACATTCATCAAGCCCAGACAAGTTTGATCTCGGGTGTACGCTCTGTCCTGGCAAATAAAGAAATTCTGCGCTCCCTGGAGAATCACAGATTTGTCCTTGATGAAATCTCCAGGCTGGGCTCTAAATATTTGCCTGTGCTGTATTTGTGTGAGTGTTTCATTAACGATCGGAGCTGAAAAATATACACACTCATTGACCCCAGCCATCGTGGGAGAGCCTAAATGCCTCACATGAGGGATTGATGTCACCAACAGAGGGAACGATTGCAGTGGTGAAAATGAATCTGGTGTGGTGAACGTTTTCCATAGCTTGAAACCCCCCCCACCCTCCCCTGGCTCTTATTTAGGGGCCTGTCAGAACTTGAAAGTGTAATTGATACAAATTCTAAAGTTTAATTTTTAAAGTTTACAGTCACAGAGGGTTCAGAGCTTCAGATTGTTTAAAAGTGCACTCACTCCCTTTTCATTAAAGCAGAATAGTCTGAAAACATTTGTTCATCAAAGGGTTGCTACAAATTAGACTTTGAGAAACTCAATTTGAACCAAAGAGAAGTATTTTCTTTTTCTCTCTGGGGGGTGGGGCAGAGTCTCCACTGTGTTTGCATTAGAATATAAACTGGGCAAAATATCTGGCTTTAAAGGAGCGTGCACTCATTATACAGAGAGACACATTCAGCTTGACTTGTCCATGCGCAGCACCGTCCTAACTGCTAAAAGACAACAGTGTAAAAACCTTTCTACCCTGTTGTCCCTCAGATTGTTGTGTCTACTCCCTAATAGTTGAAATTAGCAATCAGGCCTTTGGAGGAACAGGCGGGCATGTTGTAAATCTGGGTCTGGTGAAGGAGGGGGGTTGCAGGGAGAGACAGACAGACAGAGAGAGAGATGGGGGGAGAGAGACTCAGATAGAGATGGCCAGAGCAGTGGAATAACATCTTAATCTATCTGAGAACTGAACAGTGGCTGGTCTGTTTTTGGAGCACGCTGTCTTGGATGACTCCCAAGCAGAGGGGCAGGGAGCAGAGCCATCTTCAGCTGCTAGTCACTAACATGGCAGTAATAAGGCAGTGATGACCCTCCCAGGACTGCTGGCCAACACTCCCCCTGCCTTCTATCCCTTCAGCACAAACACACATACACAAACACAGGCCGTGCACTTGAGCAGATATGTAGTACAGCCCCCTATTTCTCTCTCCCTCTGTCTCTCTCTCTCTGTAATATATTGACTTTCCTGCTTGCGTACCAATTTCCATTTATTTTAAATGAAACAAAATCGGGTGCTGAAAAGCACAGCATGACAATCAGAAGGTTAAAACTTGGGCTACTACTACTGGGTTTCTGCACAAGACTGTATATTTTTTTTTTAAAATGACATTAAAATGTGTAATGTTAATTGATTCACCAAACTAAAATCGATAAGGGCAACACAGAAACAAAAGACTATGGGGTTAGTTCATAAACCTGAAAGTTAAACAGTATTCAGGGCTAAGAGAAATTTATAATGGGATGCGGCTGCACCTGTTGCAGAAGCACATTTTCCTGTCTATTGTAAAACACAATACCTGTGCTTTTTTTTATTGCAAGGACTTCAGTTGTAAACACATCCTAAATGACTACAAGCTGCAGACACAAATAAATATAATAAATGTGCAAAAGACCAATTTTGGAAGTCCTTTATTTCACATAGTTAAAATGAAGCTGGTCATTAGAAGGCAAAAATAAAAATCTGCTAAATGTTCACATCATGAATTTATATTTGGCTCCGTTGCCATATATCCTTATGACATTAGTGCTACTCACTCTGTGTACAATAAATTTAAGCCACTGAAATCTGTGTCAGCCTGCACAGTGTGACTGACAAACAGTTTGTGTAGCGACTTACATGTATATGGTGGTGTGTCTGCAAGAATACGACCCTCTGTGCTGTGTATTGTTCAAAATGTGCTTTCTTAAGTCCATATGGCAACTTCCTTTTGACCTGCTTTCCCATCCCCGATGCATTGTCAGGCCTGTCAGCCGATAAAGAATCACTTGACTTGCTATAACAAGTTCAAAAGGAGCTGATGACGCGCTGTTGATCCATGGAGAATCGGCAAAAGGAACACCCCTACTGCTTGCTGCTATCACTCCCATAGAGATAGCCATATTATTGATGGGGAATGGTTATGCAAATTACTTAGGGGAGGAAAACTTTTTTTTTTTTATTTTGGAAAATGTTCAAAAAAAAAAAAAGAAGAAGAAGAAGGGGAGGGAAAAAAGGAATTTCATACAAATCAAACTGAATTCCATATAACCATTTAAAGGAGCAGCATGAGAATCAGATTTTCATAGTGCATAATGAATGTGGAGTAGTTTTTTCTTTTTTTCTTTTTTTTTTAGAAGAACATGTGCATTTTGTCTGAGAAGGGGAAGAAAGCAGATATTTAGGCTGTCTATTAATGCGTCACAGAACATATACCACACGCACGTGCACGTGCACACCGTGGTAAAAAGTCTTTTAAATGCCCTAAATGAGAATGATTAAAGCGAAAGACAAAAAAAAAAAAAATAAAGACAGATACCATTATACGCTGATAATCCTGTCTGTACATGTGAAAAAAATGTTTAAAAAAGTACATAATTTTCCTCAGTAAAAACTGTGATAACATAAAAGTTTCACAATAGATTCCTTAATGTGATCAAACACAATGTGAATATGCTGCAAGGTGCGCTTTACTTTCACTAGCCGTCAGTGACCATTTAAATATTTGCCTCACTCTCTCTCTCTCTCTCTCTCTTACACACACACATGCAGCATGGCACTAGCAGCATGGCGAAAGGGTGGGGAGGAGGGGGGATTGGGGGTAGCGGGCTGTTATGAATATGACCCCGAGATATTCCATTGTGGCCCCATGTCCGGTTCTGAGGACATCCGATAGCATCTCTGTCAGTGGTATTAATGTGTTGCTCGGTTCGACATTTTGAATAATTGGCGGGGTGGGGGGGGGGGTCTGCAGTCATCCTACCACTAGCTGTCAGCAGCACCGTCTGTCTGTCTGTCTGTCTTATCACACTCCTCTACTCATGCACTTACATTATAGAAAACAAGCTGTCCGTGCAAGAGAGCACTTGATACTTTTTTATTATTACCAAACCGTTCCCATAATTACCCCATAATCATTATATAATCCTATAACAAAGCCTCTATTGAAGCCCTGTCTTTTGTCAACGCTGGGATACTGAATCTATAATGGCATTATTCAGTCTCTTCCACCCCTCTATAGAAGCATAATATATCAGAACCATCATGCAGAGCAGGTTTTAGTCGCAAGAAACACTTCGGCCTGTGCGGAACGTCTATTTGTCGCGTGTGTGTGTGTGTTTTTAGCTATAGCACCAAAAAAAAAAGTTGTGCCAACTTCAAGTGTAGGTCTCCTTGTGGAAATATCAACCCCCCCCCCCCCCTCCCCAAAAAAGTATGTACTTTTGCATCTAGTATGTTTGTACTTTGCGGTGCGAGTGGGCGCTTTCAAACATCCTGAGAGAGGTGTGCAGAAATGCCTTTAATTGGACAGGTCGTATTATTGATATATCATTTGAAATAATTATGCTCATTCCGCTCTGTGTGCTCCCAGGCTGTGAGAATAAATCGTCAATACACTAAGAGAAAGGCAAAAAAAAAAAAAGAAGAAGAAGAAGAAGAAGAAGGCAAACGCGAGTTCACGTGTGAGCGTTTGTGTGAGCGGGGACTGGCAACACAACGCGGCTTATTTACATTAAATACGCCACAAGGTTACAGTGCAGAGAGATGAGCGTCATTTTTATCACTCATTACTTCTCTTAAGCGGTGACTGACGCTCAGGACGCACGGGAGGCAACACTCATTTATCCTGGAGTTTGTTTGTTTTGGTTTTTTTTCTGCCTTGCGCGAGGAGAAGAGGGAAAAACCTCGAGACACTTCACTTATAAAGGTAAGGAATTCTACTTTTTGGAAGTAATTTAGTGACCTGGGGTGTCTTTACGCGGAAGGGTTGTTACCCAAGCCAATTTCTGGACGCGCAGCAGTGCCTACGCGGCGAAGCTGCCTGCCTGTGTGTGTGTGTGTGAATGCTTATGTACACGGGGCAGATTTTTTTTTATTATTTTTTATTTTTTTATTAAAACTGTTTGTGGCAGTTCAAGGTCAGAAACAAATTAGGGTGCTCGGAATAGGCTGCCTTTCTCGCATCTAGGTATCGGGGGACATGTAACGTTAAAGGACATTATTTCTTTAAACGAGCTTCTGTTCACCGCTGGGCTCATCAGCTGCTTTTTTCATGCCCGTGAACGGCGAGTACCGCAAGACCCGGGCTGTATATCCAGCCAGTCGTCGCTGCTTTCTACAATGGAGTGCCTTCTTAACGGTACAATTCATTTCACCTACCAGATAGGGGGAGTCCAAGCTGAAAGATGAAAGGAATATGCTGATGCCTGGCCAGCGACATCAATGCAAACGTTTACCATTAGCACGCCGCCGGCTGAAAGGGACAGAAAAAAAAAGCAAGAAGAGAGACAAGTATCAAAGCGCTATTTTTCATTTCAAACTCAAGATGCGCGGCAGGGAGCAGCGGTAGGGACAGGATCGAGGAGTGGACAGTATTTAACAGGTCCGAGGCGCACTTTTTTTCAACACCCCCGTCATCTGAAAAGAATATGATCCGGTCAAATCCTATGGACATGCCTCATTATTCAATGAACGCTATCTCTCACAACGCATCGTTTACGCGCAGGAGTTAGCCGGCGCTTCGCCAAATTTAAAAGGTAAGAAGTGTGGAGCTTGTAGTACACGAGTGGGGTTTTACAGGAGGCTTGGAGTGTATTACTCGCTGTGAAGTCAGTTTTGGTGTAGGATTGGGATTGTTTGTGTGGGAGCATCGCAGCGGGGGCCCCTGATGTCTCCCCAATCATGATTAGAAAATAACAGAGCAATTATCCGTAGCGAGTGATGATCGTAAAAAAAAAAAAAAAAAAAAAAAAACGGCGACAAAATAGCAGCTGGGACCAAGACATGGACTGTGGTGCTCGACACCTTGCAACTCAACGCGTTGATCAAACAGTTATTTTTTTTATTCCGCTGAAAATAAATTGTAGCATGTTTTGTTTGGCGTTGCATGTTGTGTGCATTGTGTCACAGAGTGTGCGTAAAGAGCAATCGGGCGCACGGCTCTGCTACATTGCGCACTCAGATTCGGCGACACATTGAGAGACTTTTGAGTAAAACTCCAGCCGTGTTGCCCGTTAAAGTGTGTGCACGGCAAACTTTCTTAACAGACGCCCCGCACTTTGTGTTGAAAAGAGCGAGGAGGGCGGTGGAAGTTTAGCGAAGCGTTTGCCACCATGTGTCAAAAAGTTGTGAGATGGAAGAAGGGAGCCGGTGAGACCTGCCATTTTGTGCAGTGATCGACCTCTTATGAATAAGCAGTCGCTGCATTATGCTTTGTGGAGACGTTATGATGGCATTCAGTTATAAGCGGAGGCTGTAGCGCACATTCAGCAGCGGAAAACTTGACATATTTAAAGGATCCCGTGTCACTTTTAATAGAGGAGATGTAATGTTTTATTGTGGATTTTTATAAAGGTTGGTTGAAAGTTAAGCGGCTCGGTTAAAGGCTACAGAGGACTGATGAGCATCCAATACTGGGAATAGAGAGCTCATAAGCTAATAATATTTTTTGCAAGGCATGGATGAGGTTGAATGTCATTGCACTCACACTCTCACAAGTTTTTTTTTTTAATCTTTAAATTCAGGAGCGTGTGTTTATTTTTAGGATTCCCTAAAGATCCTGCAGGTTGAACGCGCTCCGAGCTCTGCTGTAAGAACACCTCTGACCGGCTTGAGTGATGAATTCCCACATCGAGGCTCACATGTCCGAATTTGGGCTTTACATGATGGGGAAGAACTGAATTATCAGTAATATGTGGCACCAGGGATGATGCTCGTAATCCCATTTAAAGCCTCTGTCTCACCGTACGCCTTGGGTGGGGAGGACCTTTTCTTGGAACTCGAGTTGACCCCTGAGTGATCTGACTTGGGTTATTCAGCCACTTCCAGCAAGCTTCCAGCGCTGCACAATGGCTGTGAAGACACATGACATCCTTCTTAAAATACTTAACAATGTCTATCACGTTGTTTCGCCACTGTTTCTCTAACCTTCCCTCAAGTTCTCTTGAGCCCAAAAAAAAAAAAAGAAAAAAGAAAAAGTTGCCTCTTCCTCAGATTCATTGTGAAGGGAAAATAGATAAATAGATGTACTGTGCGAGTTGAGATGCTGTCATTGTTTAATGGTATGCACAGGGCGGATATTATGTCTGAAATAGTGTCTGGGCGTAAACCCTTTTTGTCAGCTCCTTTCATTCTCATATTGGAGATGAAATAGTAAATGGATAAGTGTCCCCCCCACCCTCTCCGCTCTTCTGACAGTTCAGGCTGCCTCACAGAACTGTTACTGTACATCTGTGCATTGCTACAAGTTAAAATATTTGGGGAGAGAGACGCTGCGTTTAAGAAAAGGCCTTGCCTTGCAGACTGGCCTGCTGGAGGAATTTCTGGTGTGAATTTGTTGTCAAGGCCTCAGTGGTTTATTTAATATCCATTAGGCATCCTTCAGATTTTTTTATTTTATTTTTTTTGTATTAATCCCCCAGTCAGGTTACATTTTAATATTACATATGGCTCACTAATGAATTATCTGTTTTGCTGTCATTAAAATAATTGCTCTCATTGAATATGCAGGTATTATTTATCTCCACTTCATGGCAAGTCAAATAGATAAATATGCCTTTATGGATGTTTTATTTTGTGGGATTTATCACACGCTCATTTTGGCATTATCTTGTGCCGCAACTTTCCAACCCACAGAGCTCAAAATCGGTTCTCAGTTCATCTCCTGTTAGTTACATTCCCACCTGTGCCTGTGTCAGTGTTGCTTAGGGGGCTGCTGGCCGTGACTGACTGCGGCGGTGCACGTCTCTCAGCTAAAAATGAGAGAGAAGAGAGTGATAAGAGAGACAGACAACAGAGAGAGAGAGAGAGAGAGAGAGAGAGGGGGGGGGGGGGATGCAAAGGATGGCATTAAATGAGTCCTCTTTTCACCAGGCTGTCAGTCAGTCAGTCAGTCAGTCAGCCACTCGGTTCACCATGGAGTAGACCCACTCGACTGAAGCCGCAGTGTTGTCAGCCCGACACGCAGTGAATTATTTGCATGTTGACGTGTACACAATCAGATTTTTGAAAAAGGAAAAGAAAACACAATGTGAGGAAAAAAAATAAAAATCACACACTCGTTTAACAAATGCGCATAAAGAAGCAGCACATGAGAAGTCATCCCAGTGCACTGTGAAAAACACACAGATCCACAGTGAAGTGGTCGCACAAAGTACATAATCTAGCAGCGCAAGAAATAAGAATGTATAATCAGTCGGAACAAAAACGCAATTCAAATGATCCACTACCCTGTGATGTATGCATCAGCAAACGGTGCAGTCCACAGTGAGACAGGCAGCCTTGCTGTGGCTAGTTGATCCCCTTCTCATGTAATTATAGAGGAGAGGGCTCCAGCTGCACAGGCTGTGAGGCCAGGGCTCCCAGTCCGCTGGGATCAGGGGCGGCGGCGGTGGTGGTGGGCAGGCCAGATCAGGCCAGCTCTGCTCATCAGCCAGCCATTAATTTATACGTGCAGTCATTGTGAAAGCTCACACTGGCTGTGTCATTTCTTTTTTCTTTTTTTTTTTTCCTCCATTCTAGTTGGGATCTTGCTCTCTCCCTCTCAGGTGGCAGGGTGCGAAGCAGCAGCATGCGTGTATCCCAATATGTCTGTAACACACAGGCGCGTTAGTCTGGCTTGTGCCTTGTAGCTCAGTGACCTTGATCTCCAGAGTTCAAGCCAGAGAGAGGGGAAGATGCTCGGCGGGCTGGGCTTGCAATAGCTGTGTGAGCCATCACACACACACACACACACACACACACACACACAAACTGAAAGGACGGAATCCAATGTGGGATGAGAAATCGAGAGGGGATCACCCCGACCACAAAACATAAGATGTAAATCTGAAACAATAACATTTTTTGAATCTTATTTGTCTGAATTTCTCTCATCAAAATGTTTGTTGATTAGATTTTTTTCCCCCAACTACTAGCCCACAGGGGGTGATGCCCAACTTTTATAAAGCAGATTTGATTTAATCCATCGCGGTGATAAATCAAAGCAGGCATGTACAGCCCCAAAGTTTGATGAAGTTAGTGCCACTGACCTTTGCTCATTATTTGACCTTTATAGAATCTCATTTTGCGAAAACAAAATTGTCAATGGATGACTTGCCTATCAAGTTCTATTTATTTCCAATCCAATTGTAAATTCAACACATTGCTTTTGTTTGAGTTTGGGACCGAAATAAAACACAATCTAAAAGAATGTAAAGAAAGCGATGTAAGTGTGAAATATGGAAGATGTCATTAGCTAGAAACAAATATGCTGTCATTTGAAATGTAGCTGTATAAACGATCAGCTTTGTCGGCTCACTGTTTAAATGTACAATACAGCTCCTCACTCTATACTTAGGAGTGTGAGTGGATATTTCCCCTGATGTGTTCTTTGCCGTGAGAGCTTGATAAAGACTTGGGGAAGGGGGTGGAGGGGTTGCAGGAACAATGGGGTGGATGAGTCGGACCGGTGGTTGTGGTGGTGCTGTTGGTAGGGGGGGGGTGTAATCACGGATGTCAGTTTGATCTAAGAATAAAGAGTGTGGGGCAGATGAGGCGCTGACAGATAGGCTCGACTAAGTCTTCTCATGCAGGGTTGCCATCGCAAGGAGCGTCTGCCTGTCTGGGCAGTGGAGGGAGTCGGTGTGTGTGTATCTGTGTGGGGCGAGATGGTAAGAGTGGTCTTACCAAGGCATTGGTGGACATGAAGTGAGCGGCGGAAGGAGGATCGTTTTTTTTTTTTCGCCTTTGCCGTTTTCTGTACCAGATTACACTAAATAAGTTTTTGAACGTGGATGGATGCAGGTCAGCACACGCACAGAAGTGAGCACTGGCAGCAGTCAGTACATGTGCACATGAACCTACGTAATGTGTGTGTTTCGGGCCTAGTTTAACTGCTCAGCCCTGAGAAGATCCAGTGTCAAGGCAAAGGCTCACACCTTGGCCTTTCTCTGTCTCGTGTGTAACAATTTGGAACTCGCAAAACACTGACAAGGAATGTGTCCCGAAAAAAAGTAACACATCCTCACAGCTAGTAATATTCTTTTCCCCCTGCTGATCCCCCCCTTTTGGCACTAAGACATTATTAAATTTGGCGTTAGTTTAGTGTTTTCCCAAAGTTTGTTAGCATTGTGGATTTAAGGATGCGTCATGCGATGTCAGGTTTCCTGTTTGATGTGTTGAACGGCACTGCGTTTTCAGCCGTGTCGTTTCTGCGGAAAACAGCTTAACACAAACAGGCGAACACACATCAATCAGAGGTCCTGAAGCAGAGAATTGTAACTGCTTAGCATTCAGCCATGCTCAGCTAACACAGTGGTAAATACCTCCAGTGTTCACGAGATGGAAGGTTATGTGTGTGTGTGTGTGTGTTTGAGACAGGTTATGTCTGTTACCCACTTCACATACCATCACTGACTGAATCACACATGTCATTCCTGCTCTTTAGCTGCTCCACCTCTGGGACGTGACCTCTGTAAACTTCCCAGACCTCTGCTAATGAGCACACCAAAGTAGCACAAGATGGAGAGAGAGAGAGAGAGAGAGAGAGAGAGAGGAAAAGAGGGAAAGAATAGAGAAAAAGAAGCAGGAAAAAATAAAAAGAGGGTGTGATGATGCTGGAGAGAACTCCTGCACCTTTAATTATGATCAAGAGGTTTTCACCAAAGGACTGAGCCGTTGCAGTTCTGTTGCGCTCGTAAATCTGGCCCCGAATGCCGTATATTGTGTCGAACGATTACTGTACACCATTATAGTGCATATTCAACTGCCTCTCCAGCACCTGATTTGCATAATTGGATCTTTAATGAAACTTGCCTTGTGGAACAAAAAAATACAGAAAAAAGAGAGATGAAAAAAGGTGGTTTGGCATGAGGGCGGGGGTTGCAAGAGAGAGAGAGAGAAAAAAAACGACAATATACATGAATGCCCACTCAAATATTTGCGGGTCTGGTTTTGTAAAAGAGGAGTGAAAATGGAAAGATGGTGGTTGCTGAAAGAACAAGGGAGATATTTTAAAGAAATGAAAAAGTGACCTGCTCTGGCCCAGGCATCCACACGTCAGCAGCAGTGCTACAAATAGGATGAGAAGTGACTGTGAAAGCTGAACATTCCCCGCCAGGTCTCGCGGGTTAAGACTACAATAGTGGGATATTCTCTAGCCCGGGGGGGGGATTTCAGCTCCTCTTCTGTCGACACTCATTGCACCAACTTGTTACTCAGGGAAGATGGCTCTTTTGTAGAGGAGCCGATTCCGTGCTTGCCTGGTGGAATTCCTCCATTGCAAATATTTTGACAGTGCCTAATCAGGAGCTGTCGTTTTATTATCCTCTTTTTTTTTTTTTAATTTTCTTTTTATTTTTTGTTGGGGGATTGCAGAGGTCGGAGCTTCCATTTCTTAGTAATCATTTGTCTGGTTCATGTGTGTGTTTGCCTAAAAGTTACCATTCTCTATCCCTGCCACTTTTGTTTGTGTCTGTGGCTCAGCATCCATCTAATCGTTTAATTAAATTCCAATGTGTCCTGTTTCTCTCTGCCTTCAGGAGGTGAAGGTTAAAATCCTCCCAGTGCCACTTTAACGCCAACGTGAGGCCCATGGATAATAGCAGGCTATTTGTCCTGTCTCGCTAAAGGTTCTGTTGCTTAAAACAGAAAAAAAAAAAACCCCTACATTTTCTAATGATTATGTCATGAGACGAACTATTAGGTATCACTTTCATTTCTGTCATGAGTGGCCCTTCACTGAAAAGTGAGACAAATAGTTGTTAATCGAGTACTAATGTTAGAACACAAGCTTTGTGCACGTTTAGTGTGGCTTCCTGTAAGCAGTTGTTTATGTGTGTGTGTGTGTGTGTGTGTGTGTGTTTTCCACTCTACATCCGTGGGAGTGGATCATGTGTCAAAGCGGTTTACAGGTGGCCTGCAGGGCAGCAGCTCTACAAAGAGGTGAAGGAAAGGCAGGCAAGGTTCAAGTACCTCCGAGGCTCTGATGGTGCTGAACTGAGCAATCCCCGTTTCTCAGAGGACCCTTCAAAAGCCTCCTTATCGCAGTCCTCGTTCCACCGTTTCACTCCTCTTTCTTCTGTCTCTTTGCTGTGGCCTCTGTCATCTCTCTATCTCCACTCTCTCTCCTCGCTTATCTCTCATTTTTCCTATCATCTCTTTTTATATTTTGCCTTTTTTCTTATATTTTGCCTTTTTGTTTGCACAATCTACCTCTGTGTTCGGCTTGTGGCGAAGATGTTGGTGTGCAGCTGCTACGCACTGTACTCTTCAAGCAACGATTCATTGGCCAACTTTTGGAAATTGGTTTCAAATAACAGCTAAATTACAATAGACTCTCCATTAAGTGATAATGAATCCAAACACTTTTTCTTTAACTGGATGAGATTAGAGATAAAGGAAGAATTTTGTGCCATTTAGAGTGAATGGTAGCCTAACTGTCACTGCGCAATATTGGGAGCGGATATAAATCTTGTTTTAAGCAGGAAACTGGTAACATTGTACCAATGCCTTCACCTAGCACAAGGAAATTAAATCCTGGAAATTTCAAAGTTAAACTGGTTAGGAAGTTTCAAGAATTACACATTTCTCCATTACTGATTTAAATACAACTCGATCTCATGCCTTTTTTGTACAGACATTGGCAATGGACCCAACAAGCATTGGATTTCTGACTTTAAACCCAGAATTTTGTCACATTAAAAGTCAGAATTCTGAATAAAAGGCAGAACTCAAATCACTTCTTAACAGAGGCTTGTTGTTTGACCTGAGTTTTAGTGTCTTTGTGACTTTGTCATATCAGCATTCTGACTTTAAAACCAGAAATTGGTCAAAATAAAAAAGTCACAATTCTCAAAAAAAGTTGGAATTTAAGTCTGATTTCTGAGTTTAAAGTGAGAAAGTTTTTTTTAATCCTCATTTTTATTTTCAAGTTTAAGTGTCCTTACAAATTAAGTTAAGTACAAGTTAACTATTTCTATTTACATTCGGACTGTTTTTGTAGCTTGGAATTTTAGAGAAAAATTTTGAATTCTGAGTTTGGAATTCAAATCATTACTCAATAGTGGCCCGTATGTTTCAGTTTTAGTGTTTTTGCATTGTATTTGAGTTGTGACTTTTTAAAAGCCTAATTCTATATTTAAAATTAACAATCTGCCAAAAGAACGTTAAAATTTATATTTCAAAATCTGAATTTAGTGTTTAAATTGACAACTTTTTTGGTAGTGGCCCTAATCCTCTTCTGTATTCAGACTTTGTTGAATTTGTAAATTAAGATTTTCTGAGTTTAAAATCAGAACTGAAAATGTTATGTTAGTCATCACTATCCTCTGTATTTTGTGTAGTTTCACAGCCCTGTGATGGTCCAACTGTGGTAATTAGGCCCTTTTTACACCTTGACTTCCACTATTTGGGATTTCTGGTTAATTTTAGACAATCAGCAAAAAGAAAACATTCCTGTTGGTACGCAAAGTACCACATCCACGGAATGTTAGATTCGGGGGAGAAACGAGATGAATAAAGAGTAGGCAGAGTGATGACAGGGCAGAGCGGGAAAAAACACTTACAGAGAAATGCGGTGAAAAGGAGTGAGAGAAGGAGCGAGACAGAGAGGAGGAATGATGTACTTAACGGTATCTGTAGGCTTCCTTCTGAACAAGCTGCTGCCACAGATCCTGGGAGCCTGTGTTGATAAATTTAGTTTGATAAAAGTCACTGAAATGCCGGCCTGTCTGCACACCTCTATTAAGCGCTGGTACATTTGTCACAGCCAGTGGAAGTCAACCAAAGGGTTTTAATGTCACATCAGGCTGAATTAAAGAATCAATCGAGAGCTCTGAAAGGTTTAAGTTTTTATTCCTAGTGACAGTGGTGGTGGTGCAGCTGCTTGCTGGTGCAAAATATTCCTGAGCTCCAGTTGATCGAGGCAGTCGTTTTCCATTTTGTATTTGGTTATTGGCAAATTTGTGATTATTGGTTGCTCATTTTTTCCTTGATGATCATTTTGTATCTGATGACTTTGAGTAAGGGGGGGTTGGGGGGGCTCATCTCACTTCTGGCATCATTTTTCTATTTTTATTTTTTTTCTTTAATCAAGAGAAATTAGATCTATGCTGCATTAATCATCAGCCTGCCTTAATATAGCAAACTGAGGGAGTCGTTTAAAAAAGGCTGCATTTTAAAAACACACAACTTCCCCCCCGAGAAGCCCCTTAATACCGCATTACTGTTCTTCATTTATGCAAAAGTAAATAAGTAAACCCAAAAGGCAAATGAGCATTCCAGGCATTTAAACACACAGCCTTCTGTGAAAGCCTGGCACAGTCGTGACCATGTCTCTGAGGCGTAGCTTTAAAAGGTAAATATATGTCTACTTATTTATTCTCCCACTTATTTGAGGAGAGGTTATTCAAAACAAGTCGTTTTTATGCCCTCTTTTTTAATTTGTGGAACATCTTTACTAAGACAGCCTGTGTGAGGCATCAGAGAACGTCAGACAAGTTTAGGGACTGTACATAAATTACTGGGCTGTGGAGGAGGTTAAGGTTAGATCAATCACTTTTGTTGCAATCACTCTTCCTGAACATAAACTAACTGTCAGGTGCTGATGAAACCGCTAATGATAAATGCAGGCTTAATGAAATTCATCCAAAATATTTGATCTTTCTCTGTTGCCTGTTTCTCCTTTTTCTGTCCATGCACACGCTCACAATCAGTCAATCTCACCTGGTGTTTTATTTAATTAGCTAAAATACACACTCAGGAATGTGTGTTTGTGTAAGTGCTCGCTAAGAGCTGTCAGTCTTTCATGAACTACTTTAAAAAGTGTTGTTCGAGGTGGGAGGTAAATACTATTTATCTATTATTTATCTGTGTTGTTACCGGGGGTTGAATTTAAAAAGCCAACTCTGCGATGTGGGAGAATTCCCCTGGTGCCTGGCTCTTTCCTTTGATACCTCTTTTTAAGTCGTAAGATGCGCTTCCACCCATGCTTAAAAAAGAAAACCTCAACAGATCAGCCTCAATTTCCGGCAATTTTTAAAATCATCTTTTTATATTTCTATTTCCAAATGGCCCACCTCATCCTCTTCTCTCTCCACCCTCCCGCCTCCACCACCTCCTTCTTCTAACTCTTTTGTTTTCATCCATGTCTTTTTTGTTATTATTATTATTCTTGATCGTGAGCTGTGGTTGTTTTCTTCGCCTCAGAACTGCATTTTATCTCTTTTGTTGTGCCGTTCACACCAATCGTAATAATGGGGAGAGTTAAGTGGAAGTGCTGGGGCCCGGGGCCTTGTTCAGCTTGTCTCTCGGCTGCTTTGGTAAACAGGACTGTCAGATCTGAACGGAGAGAGGGAGAGAGACAGAGAGACAGAGAGACGGAGAGGGAATAGACATTTTGAAGCATTTGCATCCATGGTGTGGTTGATGACACTGATATGCTCGAAGGATTGGAGTGAGTTCTCACTTCGAATTTGCTCACCCATTCGCAATGTGTCTCCCAAAAACTGAGGGGTCATTTTGAACAGATTCACTATTCCAACCTTCTGTCACTCCGTGGCATCCAATGATGACTAAATATTAGAAGAACATGGAAGACTTAGGCTGTATTCAGACAGAGTTTCACTATGTTTGAATAGTCATTCATTCCAGTAGGTAGGTGCATTTAATGCAGCAGGACTCTGGGCATTGTAAGGCGTTTTACACAAGTAAAAAGCTTTTTAATCAGTGGACACAGATTGCATTTCTGTGTCTGATATGTACATGAAATAACACATTCCAAACATTTCCTGAATCCCCAAGCCCAGAGTCTGAATGCAGCATGTTTCCAGTTTACTCTGTTGTCAGCTCAACAGTGCAGCACAGCGTTTGTACCAACTTACAGGCACATGTCTTGTACCATCTTGTCTATAAGTTATGGTAGCGTTATTTATTTTTTTTTCGTGGGAAGAAATATGAGCAGTCAGACAGCTGGACTGGTCACGCTGAGCTGGATGTGATGTGGAGAGTCAGCCTTGTCTCCAAATGGTTTAAGTGACCAGGTGAGGTACTGCACTGCACTTTGGATCTTCTCGGACCATCACCAGACCTAGATTTTAATTTGTCCGTACGTTCCGCATATATGTAGCATGCTGCTGCTAGCATTTCGCTTAAAGCACAGCTGGGTCTAAAGACTGTAGTCTTGTTTGAAACCTGAATGTTTTTTTCGTGTTTTGTTGTCATCTTAAAGCAAAATCTTGGATTTTCATTTAGATGAATGAAATGTCTATTTTTGAGTTCTACAAAGTGGCTTCCTGATGCTACTTACACTAGTTTTTTTGCTGTGCAGAGTGGTTTTTAACGCAATATGGGATTATTACCTCACTGCACATGTGCTGAGTTTTCAGATTTCCCTGCAAGTAAAGTGGTCGAGATAATCTGGCTTAACCGTTGTCTTATTTACAGCCCTTTTGATTGTGTGACCACTCATGTTTTTTCTGGTCCTTATGTTTACAGATTCCAGCAATTATTTTTGTCAGCATAATTTTTTTTTATCTTAAACACTATCAAATCTGTGACAATGAGATCCAGCTTACAATAAACCAGCCACAAATTGAACTGGAATGAGGAGCCCTTAATTCATTAAAACTGATCTGTAGCCAGGCTTATTTTGTACCACAGCGCAGTAACACACAATACACACGTCCACACTTCACCCTGCCCGTGACCTCTGTGACCAGAACTTACTCTTCCACAGGAAGTTCTTCAACTCTGTGCTCACTTCCTCCCAAACACCCCTCATTCTGCCCACCCACCAGCAGGACAATTTCATGACAGAGCTGCTTCGGATTAGGGAGCGGAGAGGTTCGCTTCACATACCTGACGTTGCGGTTGAGTTTATTTTTTCTCTCTCTGCCTCGTATCCTCCGTCTCTCTGATTGCCGATCAGCCCCCGAGGGCTTTGAGGCGCTCTTGCTAGATCCCGGTGATTAGAGTAAACGGCGACCCCCCCTCCCCCTCCCTTACGCACCAGAGATCAGGTTTGGTGTGCAAGGTGAGAGTGTGGTGGACTGAGGAGGCCAAGGTGAAAAGTACAGGAGAACACTGAGGGTGAAAGGAAAGAAAGTGGTGGAGAGAACATAAAAAGTAAAGAGTAAATGTTGAGAGATAAAACAGTTGAATCACTCAATTGAGTAACTGACGGCTATTTTGGCAATTTTCCGTCTTTAAAAACACTGTGAAGGTTGGCATCGCGCTCAGAAGTGTCTCTTTTTGAGACAGCTCAGGGCAATGATGGTTGACACCAGTGGATGGATCACCTCTCCAGGCAGTGCAGCAGATGTGTGAGCAAGCCCTCAGGTGCTGAACCCTCAATCAGTGCTTCTGACTGTAAGAAGTGTGCTTCTCTTTACTTCACTGTCTGTACGTATGTGTGTGTGCGAGTCTGTGTGTGTCTGTTAGTTTTTTTGGGGGTGGGGGGGGTTGTGGTAGTGGGTGGCAGTTGAGGTCAGTCTCCTTCTCAACACCCCTTTTTCATCCAATTTCTGTGGCTGCGGGCGGCCGCTCGCCGCACTTTTGTTGCCGGAGGTAATCTGTGAAGTGATCTTAATTATGGAGGTTCGGCCTGTTTCTCTTCTCTCCCACCCCCTCCACCTCTTCCTCCTCTCTCTCTTTTCATTCTCTCTCTCTCTCTCTCTCTCTCTCTTCTTCTCTGTACATGCTTTTAATCAAACAGCGTAGTTAGCTGGTAATGAGGGCGAGGGGAGCACGTGCGCTTCTGCTTACACATGCTGCGAGGCTTCGAGGAGGAGGAGAAGGAGGAGGATAAAGAGAGTGAGGAAGGATGGGAAGGGTGGAAAGACAAATGATTATACAGTTTCCATGACAGGTTTGTCAAGAAAATTATACGGCAGACCAGAAATCTGAAATTTATTTTGAATCCTGCCATAACCAAAAGTGAACAATATGAAAAATAGGATTTGACTTCATATACAAAGAAAAAAAAACCAAAACACAATAATAACAACATCAGTATTTTTGCTTAAATCCTACAAGAATAAAAATACTGTATTTATACATTTTACACATTTCTTTGACAGTTATAGTTAAATCACTTTTGTATAATTAAATATATAGAGGAATTAAAACAAAGTTGGTGTATTTATTTGAGGAGCTCTGAGAGAAGTTATAGGTAGTTAGGATGGGTTGTTGAGAGAGATGTTGGATGGGGCAGAAGGGGCAAAGTGTGGGGGTGCTGAGGATGAGAGAGCGAGTTAGCTGGGACCCATTACACATAATGACCCTAGGCCTTGATAAGATGATCCAACCAAGATTAGACCAACAATCCAATTGGACACTGAAAAGGTGACCACAGGGGAAGAGAGTGGGTGTCTCTGTGTGTGTGTGTGCGTGTGTGTGCGTGTGTGTGTGTGTGTCTGTGTTTGTATGTGGCTTGTAGCACAATAGCATATGCCGGATGGCCTCATTATGGCACCACCCCTCCTCCTCACCCATCTCCTCCTCCTCCCAACGCTGTTTCTGTTGCCATCGCTCTTTAAGGTTGCGTTGGGAGCCATTTCCAGGTCACAGCAAAGCGAAAGGGCAGCAGCTGGGGCATGAATGTCAATCAAGTCAGAGCCTGTGCGCTTTAAGACGTTCTTGTTCCTCATGTATAGAATGTGTTATACCAATTAGCTGGCCCGAACTTTATTCCTTACTTTTTCTATTTGTCCATAAGAAATGATCAGCTGATGAGGAATTTCGGAGTAGAATTACAGATTTGAAGTGCGGCTTCTTCATGAGCCAAAACTAAGGCTGATAGAGAAAACTTTGGATGACCCCAAAATTTTGATGATCAATAATTAGGGCGTTTTAAATGAGAAGATATGTTGTGTTTCTCTGACTTAAATTCTTGTATAATACATTTCTGTAGGTTTAGGCTAGTTACAAATAACAATTCAAAGATCTTTTTATGGGGATTCAAACAGAGCAGTTGTTATGGTTTGATTTTTAATGCTCAGGCACTAAAACTACGAAAGAAGATTCAGATTTTAAACTCAGAATACAGACTTTCTCTCACAAAACTCTTAAATTAAACTCAGAAACATTGGAACGTACATTTCTTATCGTGGCCCTAATCCACATAATCTATATAAGACAGTAATTAAAAAATCTCAAATTACAATTAATAAAATATCTGAAACAACTTGTTGATTAATCAATCAAGTAATTGTCATATAATTCATCTGCTACATATCCAGTGATTTGTTTTATCAATGATAATTTCGACAAGAATGCTAAAATTGTCTCCACTGTAAATAAATAGACTTGTTCTCCTTGTTTTTATTGATACTAAACCAAAGAACTGTTGGGTGTTGACTGCGCGTTGCTCAAAACCATAAGTTTCAATATCTTAATTGTTACTCAGGAAACTAACAATGGCATTTTTTTCCGTGTGTGATTTTGAACATTTGTAAATCACCCATCATTTATCCGAAATCTCAGTTGGTAGACTGGCTGCCTACCGACCATGGGGTCAAAGTGTCCCTGGGCAAGACACCGAACCCCCAACAGCTCATCCCTAGCCGCACAGTGCCGGTCCCAAGCCCGGTAGAAATTCGGGAGGGTTGCGTCAGGAAGGGCTGTGCCAAATCAACATGCGGACGATGATCCGCTGTAGCGACCCTGAACTCACAGAATGAGCCGAAAGGACAAAAAAAAATTTTTTTTTACTTGAAGTCTTATGTTTGGCTTTACTCCAATAACCACACATAGGGCTCATAAAACTCAGGCGGCAAATACCTCATGAGAGCAAGTGTAGAAAGTGTGTAGCAGGACTTTTCTTTTGGCTACACTTTAGTTTGTCACTATACATACGTGTGTGTTTGTGTGTATGTGTGTGTGTGTGTGTGTGTTACAGTGACGCTGCTAATTCCTTCAGGGTCAGGGGGAGGGGCTGGGGTTAAATGCTGCGAGAGGGGAGGTCAACAGTGATTAGCTGGCATCTGAACTAATGGCTGAACGCTGAGGAGACGAGTCAGGAAGAAGTGGAAGAAGAGCATGGGAGAGGGAGAGGAGGTGGTTGCCTTCACCAATTTGTTGAAATCCTTGCGTCTTTTGTGTGGAACCACAGCAATCCCTCCTCCTCTTGGTACTTACCCCCCCCCTCACTATCCCTCATGTCCTTATATTATTAAAGGTTGCCTCCGTACTTAAGTAAGGCAAAGCAGATGGCCCTTTTCATAAATCATGCTTATAAGATGATTATAGGCATCGTCACCCACCATTCTCCCCTGCACTTTACAGTACACTAGTGTTTATAGTTTACCACAAGGCCTGCTGATCAAAGTACAGATACATTCTGGTTATTTTGCCAACCGCGGGGGACACCGGAGCTTGAACTCTGAAGGTGGCAAAAAACCCACAAAGGTGACAAGTCACGAAACAGAAAAACCAAAAACAAAGATAAAATTCCATCTCCTGCCAGTGCCAGCTCCTCTCTCTTTCTCCCTCGTTCTCTCTGCATTACCCCCCACTTGTTATACGCTTGGCGCAAAGTTGCTCTGAACGGGGAGGGAAAGAGAGAGAGGAGCGGTGCGAGTGCATGTGTGTGTTGGATTATGTCTGTGCCGTTGCACTATTCCTTGATGTATGTACCATGTCAGGGAGTCATTGTCTCCTGGGTAAAGAATGATAGTTCAAATACCTTGCATCTCTCCCCTGGTGCTCCAAATGCTCGCCTTTGAAGTTTTTATAATCCATCTGTCATCTGCGAGCAGGGAGGGCACATGTTCTGTACCACTCAATTACCAAATTCTCTTTTTGCCAGCTACAATGAGACAGGAAGCAAACAATATGGGTGACCCTGAAAAAAAAAAAAAAAAAACAGAGTGAGGGTGCAGGGTAGGTAAGGGGATGTGGGGCTGGGGCGTTTATTGGAGGGGGGGGGGGGGGGGGAAGAGAGGGAGGAATTGCTTGAAATCCTGTGTTTCTGGCTTTCTCACGCACTTGATTGTGTCCCCTCGCTGCCTCTCATAACAGGAGAACAAAGCCTGTTTGTTGTGGGTGGAATGCCTAAAATGCTTCCTACTGTTACAATTATGAAGAATTTGATTGAATGTGTATTGTTTCAAGGGCTTGGTAATTTTGATCATTTTTTTTTTAAAGTGCCTCAGATTGTTATTCAGCTTCCCCCACTAGCAATAATAACCAGTCACCTAATCAAATTCCATTTGATATAAACATTTCATTTGGTATAAGGGCTGCTAGATGTTGTGAATGGCTAGTGTGCGCGAGAGAGAAGAAAGTCAGTGTTTTGATTATACATTATTCATTACTGACGTTTAAAGATGCATTCTGAATGGCTTTTTGTCAGCAGCTGGATGGAGAATCTAATGAAGTTTGCTGCAGTTCTTGGTGTTAAAATCGTCTTTAATTGGTGGAACGCTTTGTTGTGCGTCGCTTTAAAGCTGCACTGAGGCGACCAGAGAAACTTCTGATAGTCGTCGGAAAAATAACAACAGCAGCAGTTGCAAATTATGGCTCTGAAACACATTTCATTTACATACGCCACAGGCCCCTTTTAAGGCATCTACCTTTTAATTCTTCATATTTAACACTCAGTACAAAACAATAAAAGCCTCAGATCTCTGTGCCTGTATCCTCGTTTACATCGAACAGCCCCCCCCCCCCCCCACCCCCCCCCACCCCCCCCCCACCCCCCAGACTTCTCAGCCCCTGTCTGAAAGCATCCTCACTGGCAAGATGAAAAGATTGTTTTGAGAAACTCAAAAGGAAATTTGACATTCTTTGGTTGCTTCTGAAACTTCCAATATTCTGCCGTAATTGCTTCATACACGTTATATATCTTCATTTGGGGGAATGGGGGAGATGAAGAACACGTCGGCTTCTTTCTTCCTGAATAAAAGGCAGCAGAACCCATCTGGTTGGGTGATCCACGGCTGGCCCTCTCGCGCTCATCGCTGAAATAATACTCCCTCTAATGACTCCCACATATTCTGAAATCTCCCTTTTGAAATTGGTCTTGGCAGATTATTTGCAGGTACTTGAGCTGCATCTGTTTGCAATTTTGCAAATGTGGAAGACTTTAATGCTGGGCAGGGGCGAGTACCAGAGAAGAGGCTATTTTAATCCCTGGGATAACACCGGCTGTCAGTATGAACAGGCCTGGGCAGCGGCCTGCACCTTAACCCAAAATTCGGACTTGCCTCCACCCCAGTGACAATACATTTGTCTATATGTAAAGCTTCTGTGTTGATAATCCCTCGACTAATTTTAGATTATCTATATAACAGTTTTGGAATAGTACAGATTTTTTTCTAAGCCCCTTGTGCGGGTTGCAGATGGTGGTGTTTGCAAGTTGATGTGAAAGCCGGACTGTGAACGAAAAATGCAAAAGAAACGATGTGTATGACCAAATCACACAACAAATATACCAAGTACGAGTCAAGTACTTCACTTAATCACAGATTTATTTGCATCTGTTCAGAAAAACAGTTATGCAACAATATCTGGATTTAACTTTAAAAATTAGTTCACTCCCATTTTTTTTTTAAAATTCAAATCTCTTATCTTTGACCAGCTTTAACTTAAACTTGCCGAAGCAAACTGGCTGCAGAAGCAACAATAATCTAATAGTATACTATAAGTTTCTGAGGAAGCACTTTTCTGCCTAATTACTTTTGGTAATACTCCGAATAGTCAGTGTGTGAGTCTTCTTTTCCATAAAATCATCAGTTGACTAGTTAGAAATTTAAAAGATCACATCGGATTCTTCAGTCACTGAAGAAACATTATCAACCGATATGTTTAATCTTAATGCTACAAAATGCAACTTTTGGACATCACACAAAATCAGTCCACGCAGTGTCTCACATACTGACACCATGTCAAGGTTTTTGCTGCCTCATAGATACTCAGCAAAGTTTTGGCCTTCTCTGATTGGTCGGAAGGCAAGACACAGTCAAACACCTTGAAAAACGAAGAACAGGGCTGTTCACTGCTTGTAGTCTGCTTTACAGGAGGCGCTGACAGCATCTCTTCACATTAAGATAAGGAGCATATCTGAACTAATCACTTGAAAAGAAGTTACACATCTTTAAACTACTGATCCCTTATGCCTCCATGTTTCCCCATCACTGAATGACCATAGGCTTCGGTGCTAAGCTATCCAATGTTTTTTTTTTTAACTCTCAGCTGTGATTTCATGAATCGGGGTCAGATTTTAGGTGAGCACAGAGAATATGTACACTTTCATCAGTCAGGTAACATCACAGAAAATATGTCTCCGAAATTCCTGGATGCCCAGGAGTCTGTCAGGTGTTTCTTTTGTCCAGTGTAAAGTGCAGTGATCAGCGGAGCTCAACTAAAGCCCAAATGATTGTGACTTCAGTCCTTATTATTTCAACCATGTGGTGAGCAGCTGACCAGCTTAAGCCCTTCCCTTTTTTCTCCCTCCTACCTCCTCTTTTTTTTTTAAAAAAAACTTTAATAACGTGCCCTTTGTCCTGCGACAAAGTGTACTGGGGCTACAGCCGAGCCCACCCAGCTGACTGTAATTGCATAGGTGGTTACAATTACATTAATTACATATTTCATCAACGCTGTTTATCCAGTACACGCTAAATGAAGAAGCCAAACTTTTAACTTTTGTTTATGCATTTCTTGTCTCCCCCCCCCCAACCTTAACCCCCCATTCTCTCTTTTCGCTCTTTTTTTTTTTTTTTTTCCTGTGTGTGGTTGTTTTATTAGGAGCAAGGGTAGGGGAGGTGCCAGAGGAGGAATTATGCTGAAAGTGTATGCCTTGCAACTTTTCCCCTCCCTGTTGGAAATGTTTATTTGAACAGTAAGCTCATGATTTGAATATTTGTAATCCATGCTTAAATTTACAGGCCAGATGAACTTTTTGGCACAGAATGGCAACCATAAGTAGGATTTTGAGAAAAGCTTTACAAAATTTTAAGCCATGTGCAAGGCTTATATAATTTAGAAGGGGGGGGGGGGGGGATATGCACAAATAAAACAGGCTCTGTCTTACTTACTTTACACACACAGAAAAAGAGAGCATCATACGGCGCCCGATGTATATATGCACTGGTTGTGTCCCCCTGCTCTTTGGAGAAACACATTCTGAAGTTAACGAGGAGTTGCCTCGGAATACGAGAGGGAATAAAACCACCCCAGAGGCCCACACATTTAGTTCTCCTGTGTTAGATGTAAATTAGTGTACTCCATATTGACTTGTGCTTGTGGGGATACCACCCATCTTTAAGGCTGGAAGGTGGATGTCTTTGCCCTGGTGAGTGTCAGATAGTGACAGAGAGAGAGGGGGGGGGGGGGGGCTGGGGGGGTGGCGGTGGAGAAAGGTTGCTGAGGTGGGCAGAAAACGAAAAGGGAGGCTTCCTTAAATGATGCTAATCAGTCCAGAGGGGCCTGGCCCTCTCTCCTTCATCAGCCCAGTGTAATTCAGATGTGCTGAGAACCAGGAATTAAACGTGTCACTGGGAGATGCACGTATGTGTGTGTGTGTCTGTGCGCGGTGCACACGCGTGTGTGTATCAGCCTCTATTTGCCTTGCATCCACTTCTGTCAGTGTGTGTGCTCATGCGTGCGTGTGTGTGTGTGTCTACAGGGTGTTTAGGGGTTAAGTAGAACCAAATTAGTCAATGGGAGAACTAACAGCAGCAGTAGCTTTCTGTGTGGCTACTTCTTGGTGAATGTCAAGATGATTTAGCTGCTCTTCTGCTCGCCGTCTGTCTCTGAGCACTGGCCCTCCAATCACTGCTCTGGGCTGTCTGTTTTGTTGCCTTCCATGCAACAAATGAATATTAAATCTGCACTTGGCATCTTCACACACACACATTTGAGGTTGCAATCTGAAATATGAGAAATATGAAGCCTAGAAATCCTGTAAGGTCACTCCAGCAGATGGTGGAGGAGGTACTGTACTCTAGACTTTTGCACAGCTGCTCTATACACTATCTGAAACAGTATATAATCACACTTATGGAGCTTTATCTCAAGCAAGCAACACATGATGTAGCTATAATACCTCATTTTATAAAACCAACATTTTTACATTTTTGTAATGGTAAGGAAATTGGGGAACTACAACATTTTCTTTTTCATCTCACACAAGAAGCTCATCTTCTCAAATGCTGTTTGTTCTCATTCAAAAGCAGCTGTACACAAACTTGACCCAATAAAACAGTAAAAAAATGAGCTACTTCATTTTGAAATTTAAAGGAACTGTGTGATGAGTAAAGAAGGACGATGAAGCACCGTGTGCCAGTTTTTGATACTTCGACACATTTTGTTTTTTAGCAAAAAAAAAAAAAAAAAGGAAAAAAAAATCATTGAGGTTCCATATGCAGCTCTAGTGTTGATGAGCGTGTCCCTGTGTGAGCTCACAAAGGTGTCTGCGCTGTCTTCCTTGCCAGCTAAGGGTGTATGTGTGTACTCCTGCTAACATATTGTGTGTGTGTGTGTATTGAGAGGGGTGTGGGAGTGGGAATAGGGGGGAGAGCTGGTGTGTGTGTGTGTGTGTGTGTGTGTGTGTGTGTGCGCGCAGGGACGCCAGTTGGGCTAACAGCTGAATCATGGCTCAGCCGCTGCCCCTCGTAGTCCTTGGCAGTTAGCGGTGTGAAAAAGCCTTCTCTTTGAGGGCATTATATAGATTAATGTGCTGTGCCTCGGGCAGAGACACACACACACACACACACACACACACACACACACACACACCTCGCCAGGGAGGGATCCTGACTCTATATGTGTGTGAGTACAGAGGAGAATCACAGGAGTACAGCAGCATTGGATTGTTGAGGTTTATGTGTGAACCTGTGTGTGTGTGTGTTTAGATGTGAGAAAGGACAGTTTGAGGGGTGTAAGGAAAAGGTACTTTGAGTAAGCTGTGCATATGTGTGTGTGTGTGTGTGTGTGTGTGAGAGAAAGGCTTAGGCGATATTCTCATGTTTGTGGGGAAACGTTTTGAATGATTTCGGGATGTTTTTGTACAGATTTTACAATTTGTTTAAATGAAACTGATTTGGTTCAAATGCAGATGCCTTGAAAATGAGAGGTGAAGTCACTTTCTTCAGGACCCCTAAATTTACACCAGGCTGTTTTGATGTGAATTAGAATGGTATTTACGAGGCCTGGCTAGCTTTAACAGGGGTATCCTCTGCCCTCGTTGACTCTCCCTTTCCCTTCTTTCTGTTCCACATTGTCTTGCCTCTTAGTCAAGCTGAGTTGGGATCAGGGTGTAGACGATCTGAAATACAGTATCACAACAAATACATACACACAGACGTACACACATACCACAGCTGCTGGGAGCAAATGGAAAAGTACAGCACTGTTCAGAACTGAGGTTACAACAAAAGCCCCGGTTGGGGTAAACTGGAGCACCTTTAAGACTGCTCTGTGCTTATTTCGCTCTCTTGGGTGGGATTGCTCGTGTTTTGTATGTTTCCCCTTTTCTTATTTTCCTCACTTTGCCAAAAAAAAAAGGTAGGGGCTTTTTCCTTATCACAATTTTAACACATTCCACTCAAGACTATTGCACATCTGTTGTTTTGTGTTGGCACATGCACTTTCAAGTGTGTGCATGTGACTGTGAGTGGGTTTGCACTGAAGCTCTTGGAACATCCAAGTGTATACACGCACGTGGGTCTACATATATATATATGGCCATGTATGATTGAGCGTGCGCGCGCACATGTGTGTGCACTCATCTACCAGCTCCGTCCAGCCAGCAGGCTAAATAACCTACTTTTGTCTGACAATGGCATCAAGTCGTGGAGGTGCACATATGCAGAAAGCTATTTGGAAAGGCCTCCTCGTAGCTGTCAGCTTTTATTATGCACTGAGGTGTCATGTTTGTTAGGAAGCTGAGTGCAGATGGCAGAGTGGAAGAAATGGATCACTAATTTTAACAATGATTAATGAACAGAGATGGAAAATGAATTACACTGGACTATTGGAGGCAAGGAATATTTTCTCTGAAAATGTTAACTTCGGCTGCCAGGCAGCCGGCCGTGTTGTGGGAGTACATTGAGGAGGGGGAGGGAATGTGCGTGTGTATTTATGTGCATATATGTGTGTGCTCGCTTGCTTGTATGTGTGTGTGTGTGCGCACTAAGGTGCAATTTCCCCCCGCATCTTTTGTAGAATCAACACTTCACTGCTCTTGCCTATTACTTTACTGTTCGCCTGCTTAAACACTGCCGGCTTTATACACATTGTTTCCCCCCTCTTGTGTATTGCACTACCAGTTAAGGTACACACTCTTTAATAAGGTAAACACAGGAAAGGTTAGACTGTCTTAAAACGTTAGCTATTTTCATTACTCTGCAGTTGTGCTTTGATATCAAATCATAGATTAACAGATTCGATCAAATGTTCGCACCTTTTCCTGTGGTATTTTACTCAAGTGGAACAATAACTTCTCTACGTCTGCTTTTGGACAAACTTCGCAAGATAGTTTACTGAGTCCATATTTAATTTTAGTTAGAAAAAAAAGAATCATTTAAAGATCATTTAAAAAGCCGTGTTAAAGCTGTATCTAAATAATCAACCTGATATAGTTTTTCATTGACTGAGAAGACTTCTCATTATTCACATTATAGTGTGTTTACATTAAAAATATCACTTTGGATGGCTGACATTGCTCATTGCTTGTGATCTGAGAGACGCTACTTTCGATTTGTGTCCTTCTGGTAGACACCCAGCCGCCGCGTCCCCATCACCCTGCCTGTATTTGTGCCTCTGTTCAGGTTCATCTAGTGGGCGGTTGGTTGGTGCAACACAATTTACGGGTTAGATGTGAACTATTTTGAATTTAATTAAGGGCCTGATGGGAAATAAGTAAAGAAAAGCAACTTTTAGAAACCTTGTGTGTTTTGTGTACAACTGTGCAAGGGAGACGGAGTGAACGAGAGGGAGAGGGATCTCAGGTTACAGCAGCATATGCTAAATACTCCGAAAACATACACAATGTCTTTGGTGAACAAGGTAGTCGTTATGCCCTTGGGAGCCAATTTAGATTGTGACTTAAGGCAACGTTGCTGCTTTGTGTGTGAGCATGCGTGTGGAAGTCTTAGGGGCCGTTCACACATACGGATTGAAAAACCCGGGCCAGCAACAGCTGTTATTCATTGTGAATGAGACCTTTGCAGCCCCCCCAACCCCCCGCCCCAATTGAGCTCGACAGATTCAAAGTGCGCCCGGATACACTGTGGGGGGGGGGGGGGGAAGTTGGTTCAGGATCAACTGTATGACTCAGTGAGTGACAGCTAAGTTAGAGTCAAGTGCGGTGGAAATGGAAGAGTTGTCTTTGACATGTTACCAGGACATAAAAAAGCTGCTGCCCCTCCTCACTATGGCAGACAAGGGCTGGCGTAACACCATTTTTAATCCTATTAGGTTTAGGCAATAAAATATAGTTAGGGTTAGTAACACGTCACGGTTTGGCTTAGAATCCCTGCTCCCTTAGTGTTGATGTTTGTTATGTCATCATTGTACATTATGCCACATGTGTAATGTCCTCTTGTTCACAGTAGCAGCAAAATAATCTTGTGCTAGACCGTACTCTGTTGCCTCTTTGCCATTTTCTGCCTAAAGAATCCTGTTGCAGGACTCAGCCCTTTCATGCCTGGCTGCCTTTCTAAATTCAGAACCTCTCTGAGACCTTTTTGCCAGTTAACGTTTTTGATAGTAACGTGCAGCATTTTGGATCAGATACCATCATTTGAATCAATCAAACAATAAGAACCACCTACAGAAACCCAAGAAAACAAGACAGGTGACAGGTGATCTTGTGCAGAACAAACAGCATCGAGCATTTAGCACTTAAGACTCAAGGTAAATACAGGGAACCAAGATGTCTCACATTACCATCACAGCCAACTTCAACAGATTTAAGCAAACATTTGAAATCTCACAAAAAATTAAATGCAAACCAGAGGCAGTTTATTCAGCTGTGTAGAAATAGATCAATTAGCTTTATACAACATTTTCAGGTTTTTGCACCTCAGCCGGGCATAAAAACTTTTTGCGGGGCTAAGCAACTATATCATATGTCATTTTTTTTGAAGTCGTGACACCTATCAGTCAACCCTAACAGTCAGAGTCCTATGCTGTTGCATTTTCCCCAAGTCGCATACGGCTTTAAAAGGGGGTGGCACTTTAACTTCACATACTTTGTGTTTGCTTGATTATTTTTGTGGTGTTAGGAAGCAGCTTCAAAGCTGGATCAGATAACATGTACTGCTGTGCTGCTAGGACTTCTTTTAACAGTTTTCTGCTCGTGCTATTTTTACATATTTTTACTCCCGAATGACAAACCATTTGTGTCCCAGTTTAATTCCGCTTGTCTTCGGCTGGATATTACAGTGTCAATGAAAAAGTAATCCTAACAATAAAAAAGTAAATGATTGATAAACGCAAACAATTACACCTCACGTATGTGTAATATTGCTTGTTGATGTGTAGGTGACATCACATCCTTACAGGAAGTCCTGAGGAAAAACAAAGAAGTGGGGGGGGGGGGGGGGGGGAGATTGGAGGGGATGGTTGATCAGGGCACAATATTTTAATGTGTATTTCACTGCTGTCGCTAGTGTTGCAAACTTGTCAAGCTTTCAAATGTGGATGACTGTGAATTTCCTGGTGTGTGCTTTGTTTACAGACTCTTGTTGTCCCACCTTCTGTGGAGCTGTCGGCGCTCTTCCTGACATCCGGCATTCGTTGGAGAGGCGGCAGTCACACAGGTACGATCACACCCATTGATCACAGGGGAAAGGGAGGATATTAAAGGTGTCTGTCACACTAACACACAGCCGCGCGCGCGCAAACGCTCACGCGCACATCTCGTCCTAAATCTTTGTTTATCTGGCGAAAGTCAATTGAGCATGCATGGCACTTAAGCCATGTCATGGTGTCATTCATACTTGGGAACTGCCCATTGCTGCATCTGTTGGTGGGTCAGTGATTTGCTCTGAAGTGCTTCAAAGTTAGATATGATGAGGTATTTATTCATAGCCGACACCTCCATTTTCCTAACCACGCAGTAAGAAGGCCACACAAAGTCAGTGATGCTGCAAAATCTGACACATGTTATTGCAGCAACAAGTCCTTCAAAGTAAACAGCCACTTACCATATTTGTTCCTAGCCTCTCATATGACCCACAGATTCGTCTGTTGCAGCAAGCGCCCCAGTGACAGTAGGCATCTGCTGAAACTGCACACTCAAGGCACCGGGCACCAAAATGGCGTCTGTCGACTCTCACTGTCAAAACAGTCAAATTTGTAACTGTACAAACAGCTTATTTGGACTTTTTTTAAAAAAATAGAAAGGTTAAGTAATTTGGCACAAATACACAATGTTATTAATGATGACTGAATGTTGTTTCACATTGGACTTGAATTCTGGTCTCCTGCGTGAAAGCTCCTTAAACGTTTGACTATAGCTGCTAGGTGTCACCCATCTTTAATACATTTGTTTTAAATGTTTTCGGCTGTTGGCACAAATGGTCTAAAGAGTTGTACACTCATTATTTGTGCAGTCTCTCTATTGATGGGGTATGAGAAGTCTGGCGGGTCTAAGCCCAGTGTGAAATGTACTTTTAGCATATAAAAATCCACTTTTGAAGGTTGATTGTCAACATTTTCAAGTACACCCGTGAGTATAAGAACTGTTGATAAGCTGAAAACTTTTTAAATAAATGTTAACAACCTACAGCCTTAAAATTAGCTGAGCAGCGGAAGATATTAAATGTTGATAAAATGTATCTAAACCATTGAAATAACAGCTGTGGCCTACTTAGTTTTGCAGCCTAATTTTTTCAAACTGCTTGCTCCATATACTGGATGCCTAGATACAGATGTATTGAGATGATTAGGTTGAAAATAGTTTAATAAATTAATTACATTAATAAAATATTTTTATATCCATTCAAGATTAAATGGACATGATGACATGAAACAAGAGGTCTATGACATGCAACAAAGGTCTGGAGCCAGAAATGACGTCTATGTGCATTTGGGTTCTCTGCTTCATGAAATATTATATAGCATTGTAAATCCAAGATCAGTCATCCAAACACTTGATGACTGAAACACAGTTTGGTTTTTTTGTGTTCATTTTTACCATTAAATGAAGATATAAGTAGGTCCAGGGACACAGTAACTACACTGCTACTTTGGCGCAGGAGGTAGAGCAATCGTCCATCAATCCCACAGTTGTTGGTTCGATTGCCGGTCAAAGTGCCCTTAAATACAGTAAGACACCAAACCCCAACTTAGTTGCTCCCGGTGAGTGTTGGCCAGCTGGCGCCCGATAGCAGCACCCCCATCGATTTGTGGCTGCAACTAGGTGAATCACAAGCAGTGTAAAGTGCTTTGAGTGCCAATAGTACTAGAAGCATCCAGACCATCTAAATGTAGACAACTCCTCTCTTTTAATGACAAACCACCAACACACCTAAATGACATGGTCAAAATTTTGGTAATTCTTTAGATCGATTAGTAAATATTGTCTTCATTGCTATAACATAAAAATAAAAATACTTTCTCTTTAGTGCAAATTTCAATCAAGACAGAGAGTAAAGATCTATTATCTTAAAATTGTTATGTCTGTTTTGCATAAGTATTTAAAGAGTTTTGGCCGTTCCTCAAACACACACACACACACACACACATGCACAGCTTGCCTGTCAAAAAGCCACAACGCCGTCAGTTCCTCTCTATGTAGCTCAAGGAGACAATTAGCAAACAGAGGTGACATGGTAAACAGGTGCAAGCCATTATTCCTGGAGCTGGAGGAGCGTGGCCACCCCATCTTTTATACTGATGGGCTTTTATGGTGTGTACTGTATGTGTGTCAGTGAGTGATTAGAGATCAAGTGACAAGTACAAGTGAGGGGATATATCTGCTTTGGGTTAGAATGCTTTATCCCACCTGGTTGTTTGAAATCATCATCTTCACCATCACCATCATAGCCACTATTCTGCTCATACAACAGACGTTCACCTTTCTCTCTGACATTCCCCATCTTCTTCTTTCTTCCTCCCTCTGATAATTACTCACGCAACCTCACTTCTCTGTATTCTTTTAATTTGTAACAGACCACCGTCCTGAGAGTTGGCTTCTGCAGAAACAGATAAAGAGAAGAAGGGGGTCAGGCCGGTTTGTAAAAATTGATTGCTTGTAAAGTGCTAATCAATTGAAACCTTTTCTCTTGAAGCCAGAAAAATTCATATTCTAACATTTATTGTAAGATTCACATTCAGCAGGGATTGAACGTATATATGACAGCTGTCATCTTCAGGACAAGCTGAGAAAACAGCTTGTCACCCTGCATTCACAAATGCGTCTCAAAAGTTAAAAAAACATAGACATATTTGTCTTCATACCTTAATAATAATATTATGATGCTACAGTTCTCCAGTCAAACCTTGCCTTGGTGATGGTCTGCTGTTTTGGAGCACATTTTACCGGCTGTAGTTTCATTAATCAAATATAGCATGGGTGAGTCATGCCGTTTTGGCTTGTGTCATATCTGAGGTATGTGCCACAGATTTCCCTCATATTGGAAGCAGAGCTAACACATGCTCCCTTTGACGTATTCTCACACCATTTCTCACACAAAGCGCTCACACATACAGGCGAACACACACACACACACACACACACACACACACACACAGATGACTTATATAGAAAGAGATTCGTAAACAGAGCTGCACACACAGATGAACATTTAGAGAGACGCACACAAAGCCTTGACATTCCAAACCTGCTCCTGACAAAACGAGGCACGAGCTTCCAGTGAATGTGTATCTACAGTATAGGATTAGTGTAAAATGGCAAGTGCGCTTACTGATGTACTGGACAAGTTGGAGGTACTTGCACTTTTATATTTGATCTCTAGGCCATTGACTGTACATTTGCCGTGATTAACTTTGACTTAAACAATGTGATACATTTCTAAACTATGACGAATTTTATAGATTAAATTACCCAAAAAAAAGTTAAAACCCAACTATTGAGCATCCACATTGCTCACACAACCATGCAACAGCAACAATAATTATTACACATTTAAATATTGTGTTATGATTCCACATTTGATGCTTTGTGTCTGCCTGTAATTTAAAAAATACTATATTGAATTCATTCATACTTTTTTCTTCGCGTTAAACTGATTACCTGTATCTCCCAGATCATTTTTTTTTTTTATACGGATGTCAATGTCATACTTGTTGCATTTGTACAAATACATAAAAACTGTACAAATATAGCAATTTTGTGAACAGTTTTTTAATCATAGCTCTGACTCTTTTCTTCAGGCTGTAATATATACTTTTTGATTTTTTAAAAAGTGTTTTTTTTTTTTAATTCTAAGTGTTCTACATCAAGACCTAGCATTGATTCCATTGTTGGACCTATATGCCCGATACCAGCAAAATCACTGGTACTCAGTTTTGGGGGGATTTTGTTCCCATAAGAAAACTGAAAAGGAGCAACATACGGTGCAGTGGTAGTGGGTGGAGAGGGGTCAATTTTCCCACAGTTTCCTCTTGAATCTTATTGGGTTAAGATTGTCACTGCTGTGTGGTGCTCTACCCTGCTGGTATAAATAAGACATGATTGGCATCACAGCAAAAAAACTCTCTCTAACTCTGTCTCTCTCTTTATCTCTCTCTGTGTCTGACAGCCTTCATTTGCTGGAGGAGTGGCAGACTTGGTGGGAGTTAATGATTATAATTATTTAGCTTTTTTTTTTTACATTGTGGGATAATTATTTAAGAGGTTCGTGTAGTCATTGTTGTAATCAGTAAAGAGAGATTACAGAAAATCCACATGCCAACAGATGGCACTTGGCTGTTGTTGTTGCTTCATATTAAACCCAGTACGGTACAGTCGGTAGCAGGCAGGCAGGAGTGAGGGGACCATCGGAGAAGGGCCAAATTATAAAACCGATCTTTCCTTCATCATAAATCAGCTATTTCAGTGACACCACTATCTTCCCCAAGTGTTGGACTTTTAGATGTTGTGAGTTAGTCGTAGATTTGCAAAAAAAAGTCATTGAACACAGCAAAAACAGAACAACCATAATTTGACTGGAGAAACCATCACCCTTTGACTTTATTTATTAAAACCACAGCGAACAATCACAGTTGTTCGCATACAACCCAATCACCAAACAAGGTCAGCGTTTGCCGTCCCTGCTCCTCTGGGACACCGGCTGCTTCAGCCGCCTCCTGAACTGTGAGCTGACATTTCATTCATATTATACCTACAATCGGTTATTATTTCCGTTTTTTTTTTTGAGTCTTTATTTATTTATGTATTTTTTTTTTTAACAAGTGAAAAAGAAACAGATAAAAACAAAGTGAGGCGTGGGCACTTGCTATCCAGGGTCGGGGAGCAGGAGGAACACCAAGGCTGCTGGCCTACATTCCTGACTAATTGTATAATTGGAAAAGCTCTCCAAATGAGCAAGCAAGCCCCCCCCCCCCCCCCCCAACCACCTCCCTCTTACTCACTTAACACCCTCCCCCCCCCCTACCCCACCCACCCACACATGCACGCCCTTCAAAGCAAATCACAAAAGAGCATTTTGGGAATAATAATAATTTCAAAAAGGGTCCATTATTAATCCCACACTGTAGCATCCCTGGCAGCAGCAGCTAGGCTGGTTAGCACAAACACACACACAAACGCACACACACACCACCATGACGTACAGCAGTTAGTTGTCTATTGGAGTTGAACTAGTGTCAAACCAAATTACATAAGTAAATCACAAATTCTAATTTTCTTTCATAAAATAACATAACGCAAATGAAAGATAGAAACAAAAAGGCAAAAATGTGTAACATTCTGATCAGTAGTGATCAGTAGTAGTATTGATACATATTCTATCCATCCATCTATCAATTGGCTAAACCCACTGAGTTTGTTTCGTCTTAAACTAACTTAGTTGACTTTACTGGAAAACTGTGTGGAAACCAGTTGCCTCTATTTTCTACCAAGTTATTAACATGGAAACTGAACGGGGTGCTGCGATCCAATCAAGTCAGGAATCTTTACTCAAAATCATTCGATTTCCTGACCTTTGACATTTCTCAGCGTTAAGAGTCAATTCCTAGTTAAAAAGTGAGAACTGAGCCACTGAATTTAACACTAACCTGTATCATGGTCAAGTATGGTTCTTATTATTATGGGAAAAAAAACAATGTAATATAAACTGAAAACACGTACAAAGTCTGTCATGTTTCAAACTACAGTTTCAAAGTTTTAGAAAAGAAGAGGCTCTAAAAAATGTTAAAAAATTCTTAACCAGGGCTGAGCCATCTACTAATGTTGTTACTGTTTTGTAACTGTCAAACTTGTAAACTGTAAGTTGAGTTGAAAGTAAATTTCAAGTTCTGACACTAAGCTTATCCTGAAAATGTAAAACTTAGATATTTATGTTATGTTAATAAAAAAAATATAAGTTGATTCCACAAAATCCCAGTGTAACAACTTCGAGTGTAGGGTCACAGAGGAAGCTGGATCCAATCCCAGCTAGCAGTGGGCCTCGCTGGTACGAACCCTGAACCCTCTTGCCTCGAGGTAACAGTGCTAAGTGCTGCACCATTTTGTTGCCTGTCAGCACTTAGATACATTTAAGACACGTGGGAAACATTAATACAAAAAGGGTTCAAATCAAAGCAGCACAGTCTAAATTTTTACAACAAGGGGTGTTTAAAAACCAGGGGGATCCTGAACTCAGATAGTGCTGTTTACATCGGTGTGATTAATCAATCATATTATTTCAGAGCTGCAAAAGAAAGTTTTCACAAGCTGAACCCTCTGTGACAGGTAAACCCTCATGTACTTCATGTGCAAAAATGTATCAGTTTAAAACAGTTTCTAAAATTTAGCTGAAACTGATGAAAGGTACTGATCTAAACTTTTTGTTTGGTCATAAATAAGTAGCATTCTGGCCACTAAAGGTTGATCTACCTGTGTGTTTGCTTCGTGCTCATATTTTACTGTTGGTACTAGAGCTCATGGTCAAATTGGATTTTCTGATTTATGGTCCCTGCCACGCGCCATTCATTTCCATGGCTACTGAGGGGGAGGGGGGGGTTGGAGGGTAGACGTGAAGGGAGATGATTTCTGAGGTCGACAGCGGTGTCTAACGGGATTGTGGGGTGCCGTTAAAACGAAGCTGTTAATTAATGCTATTGATCAGAAAAAAAAATAAAAGCAAATGTGATTTGCATACAGCCCAAGTGATCAATGCATTAACCGATTTTTTTTCTCCCCACTCTGAAATCTGATTTCCTGAGTTTTAAAAGTGAGAGAGACCGAGAGAGAGTTCAGACTAATGTGGATCGATCGGGCCTCTCACAGACAAGAATACAAAGCATTTTATTAGCCGTTGAAGGGTGAAACATACCAGGGCAGAAGACACGGTTGGAAGTTGGATTATGTATTTATGTCTCATTTTAACAAGAACAACTGCCATCTTCTGCCTTTATGTATCGGTTAAAACTGTTATCGACATCGTCGCAACATCCCCCCCCCCACCCCGCCTCCTTGTAGTGAACATGGTAATAAGGTGATATTTCTTCAGGGCCAAACAAAATCTGTTTTATAAAAGGCAACAATGTAAAAATCATAACACCTATGACAATAACAACAGGGGCACAGAGAGAAAAAACAAAAAAAACAGGTGTTAAAAAAGCAATATGTTGTTGTTTCTGCCCCCCCCCCTTCTCTCCTTTGTTTCCCTCGCTGTCAAGAGCAGCTTATTATAGCGTATTGATTTATAAAGCTTTAAATGTGATCCTCCATGTCCAAGTCAAGGGCAGGGAGTGAAAGAGAAAGAGGAGCGAAGAAGAGAGGGGAATGAGAAAGGGAGGAAAAGGCAAGGGAAGGAAAGAAACGTGAAGACGAGGAGAAAAAAAGGCGTCTGGAGACGGATAGAGATAGAAAGAGTGTCCACGACATGGGGAAGTGGCAGCGAGGCATTTTTAGAGCTGCTCTGGAACACAAAAGGGTAATTGTTTTAGCCCAGATGTTGCTTTCGCACAACAAGCAGGATACAATGTTCCTACTGAGCTGATGAGCCCAATCAGTGAAATGATTAAAAATTGATTTTGTCCCTGTAATTACAGTATGTAAACTACTTAGCCGGGATTGCAAAGGAAGTGATTTTCTAATTACGTATATACTCTGGTGTCTAATGATTGGTTTTTTGAAGTAATGAAGAGAGGGTCCTAACGACTCCACTGTGTTCTGTTGTTGAAGGGAGAAGGCATGTGAAGGGGTGTGTGTGTGTGTGTGTGTGTGTAGTAGTAGTAGGGGGATGAGGGTGTGTGTATGTGTTTGGGGGGGGGGGGGGGGGGGGGGGGTGAGAGAGCATCGTTAGGGCAAGACAGCAGGCTTGGATACAAAAGGGGGATAAAAATTGAATTTTTGCCAGCCAGTGCTAGCACACTAACGCGGGGGCCCTGTGTTCGTTTGCATGGGATCTGGAATGCTAAATGGAGGCTGTGACTTCTCATGGGGGTCGCAGGCCTTAACCAACCCTTGCAATCTGGACCCTGCAATTAAAACCTCATGGGGGTTAGGGATTCAGGACATCGCACACGCACAGAGGAATTAACACTCGTGCAGGCCACTAACACACATAAATAAGCATATAATATAGCCGGGCTCTTGTGGTTTGCACTGTATAATGTCTTCCTAAAATTATGTTTCTGTGCAGCTAAACTACAATCACAGATATGTTTTTTTATGGGGAACATAATTGCATCCAGATAATGTTAACATAGCCAGTGTATGTTAATAATAATAACCCTCAGTGACAACAAGCAAATACTAATGCATTGAAACTGAACATTTCTGTAAAATGTTGCCAAACGAGGGAGATTTTGATGCCAAAATATCTAATGTTGCAGTACAGCATCCAGTTTGTCAGCATTATTAAATATGTTATGATCGTGTTTAGGCACTCACAGCACTTGGATAAGGTTAGAAAAAACATTGTGGTCTTTGCTACGTAACAGAGGGGAAAAAAAAAAAATCATCAGTCACTTTACACACAACCTGTTTATTCTTTCTTTAACCAAAAGAAGCTTTGGTTGCTCACGAACAACCACACACTGGAGTCTCCAGTTAACCTTGGATCTGTGGCATGATGCTCCTGTATTGTATTGTATTCACACCATCCACCTCCGTGTGACTTGTTTCAGGTAATACGTTTAATGCTTCATTAGTTCATTAAAACATATATGACTCTGACTGCTTTTTTTCATTTTTCATCATTTGTAACATCAAATTCTTACAAGATCACATAGAACATGGCTGTTAGTCTGAATTTAATCTAATCCATGTAGTAGGTATTGCTACTGCAACAGTCGAAAACATTTTTCTAATTTTAAAAGAATTAACGGTTAATATCCTATATGCACCATAAAACAGAAAGTGGTAATGATCATTTAATTAAAGAAGACTATAAATAAGAAAGGCCCCATATGTTGAGCTAGTTCTTATTGGTTTATTGCAGAACTGTGTATTAGACTGGCTGTTTAGAAAGACATAACATTTTTTAAGAGTTTTAACCTGGTGTTTTTTGGGGTAGAGGAAATGGCTTTACTACATGTGAAACATCTAGTTTATCAAATCGTATTCAAAGCAGCAAGTCAAGGTATCAGAAACCTTGATTGTGAATCATGTAAGTACTCTGACTCCCTGCTCACTTTACCTTCAGTCTCCTCATCTGCACCATCTCAGCTAATAAAGAAGATGGGAGACAACTAGCCTGCGAATTAGCCACAGTTCTGCCCTAAAGCAGCCAACACTGGCTGAAGGACCTCCTGTCAGAAGATGCATTAATCAGCAACCAACCAACCTGTGTGGGCATCTTCTCATTCTCTCTCTTTATTTTAGCTGATGCACACAGTCTTGTTAAATCCACTTGTTTCAGTGGGAGAAGAATCTCCGTCTTGTCCTTCTTTTCCCGTCAACCACAACTTGACGAGCCATCAAAGATGCAACCTTTGACTCAAGCTGTAAATAAAAATCAAGCGTTGAGTCCGGTACACAGTGTTATTGCGTCGAGGCACAGAAACAACCAAGGAGTCACTCTATCAGGCAGGGAATATAGAGATAAACTTACAGGGTCGCAGAGCACATAAAGAGCACATAAATCATACCACCCAGAATGAGACACTGCCTCAACTGTGGCTGTGCTCTCTCCTTCTTCTCTCCTCTTAACATATCTACTAAAGCTAAACATATTCTCCTTATCTTCTGTTCAATATTCAATATTTAATTATGACTTTGTTCATTTATTTTTTCAAATAATTTTTTTCGAGAGAAATAAAAGGACGTGAGTTAAGCCTCTGATTATTGGGAGGGAAAGATCTGTGGTTTTTAGTTCCTTGGGAACATTAATAAGTGACAGAAAGCTAGATTAAGAAAGCTGGGATGCAGCTAGAAAGAAAAACGACAAAGCTTTGAAATTCTGCCAGTATCACCAACTGCACTCTTCTGACACAGCTGATTGTAAGAGAAGCTGATAGCACAGCCGGCGTATGCCTTTAATAATTCATTTAGTTAGGCTATGATCTATCATTTTGTACCTTTTGACATGCGATATTGAAATTTAATATTGCATCAATACAAATGATGTACTGCCAGTCGTCGGGAGAAAAGATCTGGATTGCAAAAAGATCTCTGCAAATGTCTTTTCACTCCTCTCCCTCTCCCGCTCCTTTTCAAAGCCTTATTGTACTCAAGTAGAAAAGCATAAGAGAAACATCTGTCTTTTTTTCCCCCCTCTTTACTCCTGACTTTGATATGTGTGTTTAAAAAACTGACAACTTAAAACGCTCAGGGAGAAACTCTCCTGCTATAACCAGAGTCAAGAGAGGCTTGGAAAGGGAAAAAAAAAAAAAAAAGAGGGTGGAGGGGTTGGGGTGGAAGTAAGTAGGAGAGGGAACATGACAGCAGTGGCTGAGGGAGACGTCACGCGTTGTAGAGATCTTTGACATGACTCTTTAGTGCGGTGAAATCCCACAGGCGATATTCAGGCTACGAGAGGAGCATTGAGGGAACCAAAGGCTGCTGTTGTGGTGTCAGTCTAGCCTGGCTCCCAGACTGCATCGTGTATGCAGTCTGCTCAGTGAGATAGGGATCCACCGATAGCAAGCCTGCCTGATGTCAGTCTGAAGTAGATTATATGTGTCAGAGGATTTCCTCACCACTAAACACTGCTACTAAGGGAGACAAGCCAAAAAAAATAAAAAATCCAAATTAAAAAGTAGATTTTCTACATTTTCACATGTAGATGATAAAGTGGATTTGATTATAATCACCAGTGATGCCACACCACTGAACAAAGCTAATATCAGTGTCGCCTGAGACAGGTCAGCCCACTGGATACTTATTGTACAGTAGCCTCAGACACTTCAATACTTCACACGCCAATGTTTTCAGCAGGTTAAATAAAAAGTGTGTGACACAGCTGCAAATCATTGTCTTTATTGTGAAACTAAGGGATTTTTTTTTCATTAACCTGCTATTTAGCCCATATAGAGATTTTGGCCATCATTAGAAAAGACGTTCACCAGGCAAAAAACATATGTTAAAAACATTTCTGGTAGCATAGATTTTATTATTCAATTCATGACGAAGAATAAATGCCGAATGTCTTAAGATTTGCACTTTTGGAAAGACCTGCACATAGCAATAAAGGTATCGTGTAGGGACCATGACAATGTAAATAGTTAGGGAGCTAAAACTAGAATTTAACCACAGTGGTTTAGGTTATTAATCTCACCCAGTTTGAATGTAATCAACCTTTTTGGCCTGTGCGTACAGGTTAGTAGGTCCCTACTCTTGCTGCCAACAGGCACCTGGGTGCTTATCAAGCACCAGACCATTATTGTCACAGCTACAATACAAAACACAGAACTACAACTTTGTTCCATTTAGGCATCAAAACTCAAAGTGTGTGATTGGTTAAAAAAAAAGAGTTGATCGTGGTTAAGCACTTGAGTTAAAATAAAGTAACAACATTGACTTAAGTTACCTCATTTTCTGTTGGTTTGAAACATGATATGAATGGCCGTCCCACATTACAAAGCCCTTTGATTTGTCTCCTAATTAACCAAAATGACCACCTACCTGCACTGACTTTGTTGCTTTTTACATTGGGTGTCTCAACCGCCACTGGCACCTTTCATTTTTCTACTCCGACTCTGCGTCCATAGTATAAAGACAAATCTATCAATGGTAATAAAGCTACTAGCCCACTGATATGCAGAACATGAACCATGACTATTGTAAATGGTAAATCCCAAATTGTCTGCTCCTATCGAGCTTTTATCAAAAGCACAATGTAACTGCAACTTAGCGTTCAGAGGGACCAGGGGTTGAACCACCAACCCTGTGATCTATGGACAGCTGCCTTACCAACTAGGCATAAGCCTAAAGCTGCATGACAATGATAATCCGGTCACTTCCATGATAACAAGACTTGCTACTTCTCCTATCCACTACCTTGAACTCCAGACTGAACCATTTAGCTCTGCTGTCATTTGATGTGTTCATTCTTGCATGAAGACATCATTGTTTAAACAAACCTTTAACAAAACCAGACAGCAGTGATCATTTCTAATCTTACATTTGTATGTGTAATATGTACACATCAGTATATTTTCAAATGATAATATATTTCAGTCTGTTGGCAATATGTGGTGGTTGGATTAAGTTTACTGGTAACTTTTTAAGATGTGTAAGCAGATTTGCAAAAAGATTATTGTGGTGGTAAATTGCAGGAGGTTCTGCCTAAATGCCAATAAACATTTTGTTGCTACAAACTCAAGTCTGTTGACATCAGATAATCTTGCCTTGTATTATATGGAATGATCAGACTTTGAAAAAGCATTGTTTGAATGCATCAAAAAAAAAACATATGGCCTGTGATGTGCTTGATGATTACAGATGATGGTGTTGATGATGATAGTGATGCTGTCAGTGACAATAATGATTACGACAATATGGAAGGTGGCCATTACAGTGAGGATATTACACACGTCCTAGCTTCCAGGGCTCTGACGTGTTTCTTCTGTAGGTGTAAGAGAGATTTCAGCCGACAGTTCAAAGTGAACATGTGGAATATGTGTCTCAGCGTCGGCTACAACGTCTTTTCACATGGCTTTGGGTGAATCAGAGATGCTGACCTGTTACCATGTGTACACACCACTGTCACTCTTGTGCCAGATAACTAACGAGTGTGTATGGCTGTGTCATTAACACCATGTTTATCTCTGTATATTTGCATTTTTTACCACTGATGTACGGATGTCAATTAAACAGGGGAAGGAAAAAACAGTTTAGGTGACGATCCCTGCGTGCAATTGTGGGCTATTTATAACAGCCCCTCTCTTGATTTCCCCATGGCCTCATGCACCTCAGAAGCAACACATGACAATGTTTCTGCTGAGGTTGTCAGTCTCACGCAAAGCTTTGACTTGCTGATTGCATTAACAAAGAGTCTGTACACCAAAACGTCACCTTTTTGCTAATTCCCTCCATTTCTTCCAGGCTCGTCGACCTTTCGCTGCACCCTGCTCTGAATATCTAGGCTCTCTGCCATGCATGTAGGTGCCTGGATATGTTGACAGTGGGAAAGAATGACAGCGAGAGGGGGGGGGGGGGGGGGTTTGGTGTAGTTGGGAGGTGCCCTGGGTTACACTGGGTCATGGTGCGCCTCCCTGCTCTCAGCCTTATGTCAACGCTTTATTATTTTACCTGCCCAGGTCCTGACCTGCTTTAGCCGGCACCTGCCTTTTCTCACACTTTTCAGAAAAGCAGGTTTTGATTAAACACAAGCTCGTTGAAAACTTGATGTAATGCAGGAGGCATCAACAAAACTGGAACATGTTGCGCCATCCATTGTAGTGTTGAAAGGATTAATTGAAGGGTCTACCAACAGAGATAATTGGTTAGTTGTTCAAGTTATTCATCAAGAGCAAAAAAAAAAGCCAAAACTTTTCACTCTTTCATTTTAGATTGAAAATCTTCTGATATCTCGTTGACCAAAAGGGGGTGACGGCACTTTTATATGTGCAGCGTTTTATACAGGCAGACGTGTTTCACACAGTGTCGGCAAACAGCGTGTGTTTTAAACAATCTTTAAAAACAAGAAAATCTGTCACCAAAAAATTAATTAATAATTAAAAAATTTTGAGACTACAGCACAATATATTCATTATCATTATTATCTAAATAGCGGGATTATTAAAAACAAAAGATAATCATTTAAAAAAATTGAACATTTGTCACTTGCATCCCTCTTCCTGATGTCACTTAGAAAAAGTATTCAAAGGCTTAACTTGACTTTCCGATTACCTTTTACATTACATTCAGCTGGTGCACTTTGTGGCCTGTTATCTTCAGTTTTTCTTTTGTTGTCTGCAGACTTTTCTTTTATCTTTCCTCCTTCCTTCCTTCCTTCCTTCCTTCCTTTCTTCTTCTTGCCTCGGGGGTGCGTTTGGCAGGTCAACACCTCAGCGTGTGGGGCGTTGTGGGCCGCATGACCTTTGTCTGTCATTGTTTTGTTCCTCACACCTCACCCAGGGAGAAGGGGAAGGAGCTTAGTGCCTTACACCTGCCACTGGTTTGACTGTCATACTGCTGGAGATTGGCATGGGATATGCTTGATCTTGATGCAGGAAAGGGAGCCAACAGCCAAACAGTTTGTGAGTTTAGGGACGAAACATACATGTTACCAAGCACATGTATGCCGTTCTTAGTCTGTGATGATTTGGAGCATTGTTTGGGCACATAGTCAAAAATGATTACTAGGCAAGAAATGTTGTTGTCGGTCAGAGTCTGGCCCCTTTTGAACCTGCTAACCTTTTAAATCCTTCAGATGTACACAAACCATGCCAGGAAGTATGTGAACAATAATGCAGATGACGTGCTGCGTGTTGTGTGTAGACGTACACTTGGGTAAACATGTAGTATAAAGTATAATGTGTATCTTGAGCTTTACGAACCTTACAGAGTGGGTACATATCAAGTGCACTGTGGTTAGAGTGGACTGAAGCCTTCGTGGCTCTGATAGTAGTGTCAGATTGAGAGGAACCCAAACAAGCAGCTACAACGTAGAAGCCACAGCAAAAGTAATATTAGTTCCAAATGCGATTTGCATTCTTGCATGCAGCATTGAGAGATAAATCAAATGCACCTCGAGTGAATAAGGGGAAGAAGATGAAATGAAATACCCAAATGCTGCCTCCACTGGGGCCTGATTGAGTTCAGGTGGCTGGAAAGTGTCTCACCCAGGGCTAGTTGTCAGTGAAGGATCTGCTGTCTTCTCATCTCTCGGTGCTGCGGGGCTAACTTGTGAACACTGGGTGTGTCGCTTTGACGGATGTTTGTGTGCCTCCTGTGTTGTGGGGGGACGGGCCATTGACACACTTCATATTTCAGCGGCAAGGTCTGAGCAAGAAATGAAGATTGATGTGGAAAAATGGCGTGGCAACCCATCGCCCCTCCGATACATATATTATCATTTACATGGACGTGACACCTTTGTGCATGTTTTTATGTCTATATATACACACACGCACGGGCATGATCCAAGGCAGCGTAGACATTCATGTGTGCGTGTGTGTGCGAGGGGGGTCATTATAGACATCTGATATAATTGCATTTGATCTCCAAATAAACAGAGAATCAGTCCATCTCCTTGGTGGAGATGGCAGATGTGATGGACGAGCGCATTAGTGGCGAAGACAACATTAGATTTGCTCAAAATTATTGATCTTTTGTTTGCGAGCCAAGTCGGCGATAAATAACAGTGCATGGGAGATGTGACTCATTATCACCATGCCAAAAGCCCGACAGACCTCTGTCAAAACACACTCTCCTTCCCCCCCCCCCCCCCCCTCGTCTCTTCCTCCTTCCTTTCATCTCCGTCACTACAAACCAATTTAATCTGTTTTTAATCCTTCCCTCTTTTCTGTTGCTGGTGCCTTTAATACGAGGCCTCACTGTCACTATCTGATTCGCTTAAAATTTTAATCCTGCGCTGATAACCCTGTATTATTACATGTTCCATACACACACACACACACACACACACACAAGGGAGCAGGACACTCACACTTATGCACATGCAAATATGTATACACACACACACACACATTTAGTGGCTCTCAGTGTTTTATTCCTTTTTACCTTCTTAGTGAAGAAAAAATCCTGTTATCACACAATGGGTAATTTATATCCATTACCAGCGTTTTCAATCCTTTTCAGTGAGGCTGTCACTGCCTTTGGCACACTCGTGATTAATGTGATCTAATAATAGTCTGCCATTATATTTCCTTTAGTAAAACATGTAGCAACATCCTATTCAGCTCCACGAAATTCATTGCCCCTTAAAATATTTTTCCCCTTTTCGTTTGAAAGACAAGATTGCTGTTTTTTTTTGTTTTTTTTTCCCCTCTCCTCCATCTCGCTGCTTCCCAGGAGGTGATTATTTGTTGGGGGGGGAGGGGGGGATAGAGGTTGGTGGTTGGTGGGTTAGTAATGGCACTTCCCCTATGCTATTTTCAGACACTTATGAGAATGATAAGAGGTGCCGTGATTAAAGGTGGTTTGCGTTCGTGTCTGCAGCTCACTGTGTGGTCATCACAGTGCTAGCGAATCATGGACCTGTGCAGCAGGACTGGGGGAGTGTCATGGTTTTGACAACGTAAAACATTTATACATTTTTTGTGCTTCTCCATAATCGTTTAAGCACCATTTGCACAAAAGTTTGGACACTTTTTAAAATATGAAAAGAATGCAAGTTTTAATGGGAATTGGTACAAAAACAACAAATCAAATGTTCGAACTGAGAACTAATTTGATCACAGACCGATGGGGGAGCTGCTATGCAGCTGGCCAACACTCACCAAGAGCAACTAAGTTGGGGTTCAGCGTCTTGCTCAAGGACACTTTGACATGTTGCTGGAGATGCCGGGGATTGAACCAACAACTGTGAGATTGGTGGACAACTGCTCTACCTTCCTGCGCCACAGTAAGCGTTCAGGAAGTGAGGAGTTCGGGCTCAGGGATGCTGGCAGTGTTTCTGCACCTTGTTTATATAAGGTTGTTTCTGTGCATTGTAAAACTTTATTTGCATTGTGTTACTGACAGTAGACAGAACAATTTCTTGTATCGATACAGTGCTGAGGGCCTGAACATCACAGCTATCCAGTCTTGATTTGTTCCCTGTTCCTTGTTTACATAGGGAATTACGAACTGTAGATAATATAATCTCTCAATTCTTTGCGGTTTTACATAATTGTTAAGTTGTTGTATCCTTCCTTTACACAGACTGGTGAACTTACTCCGGTTCATCAATATTCTCTTTTTATACCAAATGAAGAAACTGACCTGTTGCCAATTAACCTCATTAGTTGTGAGATGTTCCACCAGGGTTTTTCTAAATATTATACAAACTCAAAGTGAGCAAATATAAATATAATCAAAATTCTCAGTTTTAACATTTGAAATTGAAAAAACATTTGTCTCTGTACTATCTGCAATCAAAAAAAAAAAAAAAAGGTTTTAAAGATTGGCAAATAATTTCATTCTCATTTTCTTTACATTTTACACATCCCGTTTTTTTCTGGAAATGGCGCCTGCTGAATTAGCTGTAAATTGTCATATTCACCGATTTTTGAAGAACTGTCTAAACCCTGATCACAATGAATCCTTTTTGTTTTGTCCAAGGTAGTTAAGTAGATAGGTAGTTTAGAATGGGTGATGGAGAGGAAAGATGCTCCCCATGGAATGTGCATAGGATTAGGTGTGTGTGTGTGTGTGTGTGTGTGTGTGTGTGTGTGTGTGTGTTACCAAGGAGGTGGTCCAGCAGTGGGATCTGTTCCCTCCCAGCCGGACACCCTGAGCCAGTCTGCCACTCATGGGGCACGTTTCAGACGGGGCGGTGCCAATGCTTGCATACACACACATACATGTATGAAGTCATGCAGATACACACATACACACTCCTGGCTCCATCGCACAAAGAGGGTTAACCCTTACTGGGTACTTAGACTTGTATCCAGGATGAACAGGTGGTCCCACAAAACATGGGCATCCATTTCCTCATGACTTATCCCAGTGTGTGTATGTACGTATGTGTGTGTGAGAGATGAGGGAGGGGTAGACAGAGAGATGGGAGTAGAAGGAAAAAGAGCAAACATGACTGTGTAGCTTTACTACACCTTTTGTATGTGTGGTGGCTGGTGTACGGAGCAGCTTGCGGAGGGTCCCGCCGCTCAGATGGCCATCGTTACAAGAACGATATAACATCCAGCTTCCATTTAGTGAGGGACAGCTAATATATCTGTGTCATGTGAACATTTGTTTGAGTTTGTGTGTGTGTGTGTGTGTGTGTGTTCGTCGGCACCTGACCCCAAGAATCTGACCACATCAAACACAGCTGTCATCACTTTAACGCTTTGCTTTTCCTCTTTTTTTTCTTTTTTTCGGTTTCCTCGTGAATCCCTTCATCCGGGATCCTTCCATTAAAGATAACTTGTATTGAGCCACATCTTATTCCCCTCCATCTGCCTTCCCTGCTCGTGTCTCAAGTGATCCTTTCCCAGCAGAGAAAATCGAAGGTAAACCACTTCTAAGGCAAAAAAAAAAAAATCCAAGAAACAATGTGCTTCACTTTGAATGTTTTAAATATTACCATCTGATGGATGCAAGCTCATGATAGCTGCTTTGGTTAAATACATTACAGTTACACATTTATCACCTGACCCCTTTGAAAGTTACACTCGGCATCTGGCTGCCTTTTGCAAATTCTTATATGATTATTCTCTGGGTCGGCCCCTCCCTAACCCACACACGTGGAATAGACATTTTGGAAAGTATGAGTAAGTAAACAAAGAGAACGAGGGAAGAGCAGATAAACAGAGCAGAGAAGAAGTTTCTCTCTGACTCAGCGGCTTTTACTGAAGTCTGATTAAACGAGGTGGGAAACCGCTTGGGGTTAGTAAATAACAGAGGTGTCAAAATAGTGCTTAATGACCTGGATATATACTGCATGAAATAATGTTGCTGTACATCTTTGCAGCTGTTTTCTTTTTTTCCATTTAATACCTTGGCAAACATTTTGCAACACTGTCTATTTTTAACTAACAAGACAGCAAATAATATATATTTTTTTTATTATATAATTATTGCCTAGTTATTAGTTTATTCAAAGCTGACACTGCAGTTTGAAGAAAATCTATGGGAGACAGAAATTATTAATTAAGACCCACCAGCAATCACAGGACTTTATTGTGTGGGTTCTGGTGGGTACAGTTGAAAGATAATGGCCCTACTGGAATTTAACTATTTTTATGTCTGTCGGTTTTGTTCACATGACATCATTTTCATGCAGTGATATTTTTCCTTTTTTCTTTTTTTTTTTTCCTTTGTCTGCAACAAAGGTGTTTTTAAGGGAGTTTTAATTTTTTTTAAATTATAGAGGGCATTGTATGTTGTGCACAATGGAAAGCACCGTGGAATGTTTTTGTTTTGGGGGGGGCTTTCTAAGACCAACTTACAAACTTGCTGCATAAAGAAGATTGTTTGATGAAATAGAAAATAGAGGAGGATATTTTGATGAATTGCATTTTGATCTTTTTTTGGCATTTTCCATATTTGCCATAATACAAACCAAAACCTACTGCAATCGCGGACATTTTTCATGGCAACATGTCCCCACAGTGTCAGATATTAACACTTCGAAAAGTCGTCAAATTGCACCGCTTTTTACGACCTTTGACGCCTTCAGTGTCATTACTGGTTGCTCCAGGAGCATGTGGGTGAACAATTGCGTCTGATCTGAGCTCTTAGTTAGGGAAAACAACTTCAGGGTAAGGTTACGTTAAGGGACAACAACGGTTAGGGTTAGGCATAAAAGCTTCAGGGTTCTCCCATCCATAGGACACAAAGGATGAGTATAAAACAGATGTAAATCATTTGCTCTGGTCTTCACAGTCACCAGATCTCAATCCAATTAAAAACTTATGGGAGACCCTCCACTGCCATCATCAAAACACAATATCTTTCAGAGGATGGGTGTTCTATCCGTCCAACAGAGATCCAGAGAATCAGTGCCGAGGTGCATTAAAGTTGTTCAAGTGACACACGGTGGCCCAACACCTGCAACACTTTATGTTGGTTTTACCTTTATTTGATCATCCATCTGTGCATATTTATTGCTTGTATTGCTTGAGTTTCGAGCTGACTGCAACAGTACTGCTGCTTTTTTCCTTAGGCGACATATATATTAACGGTGGAGGAAATATGAGCAATGACGAGACCCTGCATTTTAAATAATAAAATGATGGTTAGATAAATAAATGAAGAGATAAATGAAGAAAAGTTGGTGGATAAACAGCTGCAGGAAGAGATTGAGAAAGCCAGAAGTTATTGCAGAGCAGTTCATTTACCTTCCCCGTTTCCTTCAAGTAAGGAAACCCCTTCCCGAGGTGAGGGAGGGAATGGGAGAGGTGGTTGTCAGCAGATTTTCTTATCATAACGCTATGTCTTTTTCTGCTTCTCTTTTCCAGAGCTCACTAATCAGTGGCGACCAGAAGAAAGCTGAAGTTGATGCTGGCTTAACGGGGCCAAACACACTGCCACGCTGTCTAAGAAACTATCCCCTCTTCCCACCAACGGTCTAAGGTGACTCAGGGATTTCAGGGAAAAAGCAAGTGAGGGTAGAGATGCGGGGTGTGTAAGAACGTGTGGTGGGGCCTTGAGAGTTTGGGAAGAATTGGAAAGATGATTTGGGGTGGAAGGACAGGTAAAGGGATTAATTATAAGGGACAGTAGGCTTTTCTTAATGAATAAAAGCCGGGGTAAAGGAAGGAGGGAAGGAAGAGAGGGGAAATAAGGGGATCTCAACAGGCCTGTGCATTAGGTTAGCAGCTCATGAGGCTCATAAACTATGATACAATCTGTGTTGGGTGATGATGACGATCACTGTGATAACAAGGATGATCATGATAATGACGCACACACACACACCCACACACACACACACATTCATGGATAGACACAGCAGTTGGGCTGGGACACCCACTAAATGTGGCTGTGCACAGGACCTGCATGGGCATATCAACAGATAATTCCTATTTAATCCCATCAGTTATCTATTATAGTAGGGCCACTCTGTCTATCTTTAAGTCCAAGCCGTCTGTCTCTTGCCACTTGTGTCATTATCCTCTACAGTGTCCACATCAGAAGGTGTGTATTGAGCATGACTAGGTTTATGTAACATAGGAATGCATGCGTGCAATGTGGGTGACTTTACCCAACGCTCAAGGGCTTCAACAACAGGAAGAGGAGAGCAAAAAATTGGAGCCTATGTAGGTGTAGGAAGGTGTGATGAGATTTTAGAAGTCTGAAGTGGAAACCCTGCAGACCTGTGTGACCTAGGCCTGACGCTCTGACACTCTTCGAAGATGCGAGGTTAGTTCACCTGGTCGCTATTTCTTATCCAGCTGTGGAAATGCCTTTCCCCCTCATATCAGGAATATCTAGCCAAGGTGTGGATGAATGTGTTGCATTTATCTGTTAATAGCAGGACATATTACTTGCAGCTGGGGTAGTGATTTATTTCAGTTTATATTAAAGTGTGGACTGACTGCGACGCTGCTAAGGATCTTAATTCAGGAGCGTGACAGAGTTAGTGAACCCTTTTTCAATCACTGCACCTTCTGTCATCCTTTCCTTGACCAAATGTGGATGTTGACTTTAAGTGATAAATAAGATGTGAGTGGGAGGATACATACATTTATCCATGTGGATGTGCGTGTGCAGCTGTGTGTGGTTGTAAACTAAGGCATTATGGCAAAAAAAAAAAAAAAAATTGAATAATTTAACACACATTATTTTCAAATGACATGTGACTGTGTCACTCTAACAAATGCGTATGTCGGAAAGTTCAGGGGATTTTGTAGGGCGCCTGTGAACAGTGAGTGATGGCAACCAGCCGACTCTCAGCTCCCTCTTGTCTACCAACAGCTCCATGTGAGCCCAGTGCACCATCTTCTTTTCTCAGAACTAACGCCGCTGTGAATCGAAACAAAAAGGCCACATATTTTATTTATGTGTCAAAAGTGCGGTGAAAGGAGCGTAGGAAGGAGGGGAGTGGGGCGTATCACTCTATCCATCGGTTGATATCATTCCATCCATGCGGATCAATTCTCCCAGACAGAGGCAGATGAGAAAGGAGCAAGCACAAGCAGAGGGGGAGGGAAGGAAGGAGAGCTGAAATGGTGGTCGTATTGATTTGTCAAAGAAATACAGCGTTGCGTGTTTTGCTTAAATGTTCACATAAACCTGAGCTGTCAGAGGTGGGCAGGCACATACTGACATTTTGCCAAACAGACATGGATTCTGGATTTTCTGCTTGGCTTAGCTGTACATAGTCTTATCCATCAACTTCAAGTGGAAAACAGCAAACTGGCCCCTCCTGGCTTAAAACAGTGTTTGTGGCAAACTGTGCATCCAGGCCCCCAACGTTCAATGAAAAACTAGTCACATTGCCCAGTCACTTTTAGAATTTTGTAGGTAATTGAGTCAACTTACTAGCTTTTCTTTTGCATTCATAATTATCCTTCAACAAATATTGCTTGGGCATGGATTTGTATTTTAGTCTAGGTTTGTTGCTAAATTCCCATTTTCTCTTCTATGAGATCATGTTTGTAAAAATTGTATACTAATGCAACATCCATGGTTTGTGATAAGCACTGAGTAATAATTTCCAGGGACTTTAAGTATCTGTTTTTAACAGTTAAAGTCACCGGAAGGCCAAATTCCAGGAACCAGCTACAGTCACATTTTAGGCTTCACTTAAACCTATAATAACACAAATTGTGACACATTCTAATGCCACATTTCATCCAGATACAAGTCATCATATCACACAATATCACCCTATTTTAATTGATAACTTTACTAATTTCTAATTTGAAGCTACAGTGTGCAACTCAAGGTAGCATTAATGTGAGAATTCATGCTCTCTGCTCTGTCAAGTCCTCCCTTTCCCTGCCCTGCCCAGCTTTGCTTCACTCTTTAAGCTCCACCAGGTAGTTGTTGTTATCAATTTACAATATATGGGAATGCAGAAAAATCAGATTCAGACTTTTCTCTGACTGGTCAAAATGTTGCACTCTGTATTGTGAACACTCCTTATATATACAGACACTAAATCAACTATGAATTGCCTCCACTCACTATAAAGCGTATCAGTCTCCAACGTGGACTTACATATTTGTCTATACCCTAGACCTTCAAAGAATGTTGCCCCTAAAGGTGTGAATCACCAACATTTACTGTGACCTCAAGTAAGAAAGACTCAACTACAGATACTAGAGAAGTGCAATAGGATTATGGTTATTCTGAATACTTAGGGCAAATTAAAAAAAAAAACATTGTGGATCTGACTGACATTGACGTTGTTAGTAATTTTTTGGCAACGATGGTCTACAGCACAAAGCAAATAAATCCAGGTTGGAGACCAACAGACATTAACCTATGCATCTGCAATTGCTCAAATTCATCACAGTCCTACATTGTGAATAACTACTGCAGTTTTGTTAAGAGTGGGAAAGAAAAAAAACTACATACTGGATTACCTCAATTAAGACCACCCACGCAGATTTATCTGACCGTAGTAAAACTCTCTCATCTAGGAAAGAAGATGAGGAAAGAAGAATGCAGGAACTTGGTGACTTAATTGGTTCAAGGATTCTCTACACACTGATCCTGTCTTGTCTATCCATGATCCAAAAAATGCAGTCAGTCCCATATTTGACCATGGTAGATTAGAGAAAAGCCCTCTTCCACCCTCTGTGACTGCATACCTGGCACAAGGACAAGAGATGGAAGGGAAGAGTTGGGGTGGTGGTGGTGGTGGAGGGGTTGAAATTAAAGAGCATTTAAAGAAAACTGAAGAAAAGAGCAGAGAGTGCGCACAGGGCCATAAAAGGGATAGTTTAACCATTGATCGAGAGCAGTGGTGGAAAAGGCAGCTGTAAATCAATTTTATCTTGGAGCAGCTAAAGAGTGTTTTCTAATGAGGTTAATGCCACATAATGGCTAAATTCCTCTGCTTAAAAGATGCCCTCAAGGTGGTGGCAAGAGATAGATGTCACAGTGGAAAGCTTAACACCTCCACCATTCAACACCAAGCAGAGGGATGCCGTCTTCTGTCAGGGAGTTTGTGTGTTTAATGTTGTTAAACCTTCATTCCCCTAGAAGGTTTCATTCAGGGGTCATTATATCATCCAGTACATCTTTGTCCAGATAGCCTTAGACAGATCAGTCTATGCCTGAGACTGGGTGTTTTAAACATTTATATAAAGTAGTTTCTATAAATGATTCGGTCTGTGTTGTCCACTTCTAATATGATCCTTGACCCCAAGTCAATAGACTGAGGGATTTTTTGGGGGGAATATCTATTGTCTAGGCAGTAAACCGGGTAGCATGTCAAACTCGAATGGGCTGTGTACCGCCACTGAAAAGATAAACTGACCCGGCACTAATTGATTATGAATCAAGTTGACCTCTGGCAAATAGCAATGTTTATGAAATCCATTATGTTATAAGAGACGGGGACTAAATGGTAGAGAGGACAGGGCTTAGCAACAGCATCAAACAGCTTCTCTATACACCAGTACTGCATCCATGTACACACAGGTTTTCCAAATACACATGTTCCACCACCAAATTATGTAACATGAGCACAAGCACAGATGGGCAACCCATGCTCCTTGAAGACTGCAGCCCTGCGTGTCCAACTATCCCCACCCTACCCACTGCTGATTACCTGAGTCAGTTGTGTTCAGTCAATCAGAAGCTGGGGGAGCAGAGGGTAGAGCAGGGATACTGACATAAACAACAACAATCAGGTTTGTCGCCCTTAAGGAGCATGGTTTGCCCACCACTGAGCACGAGGGTTAAGTTGTAATGAGTTTCTAAAGGCCAATGTAGATGTTTCATTTCCAGTCTTTTCCAAAGCTCACCCAAGTCCTGGTCAAAGTAACACTGGGCTTTGTGAAGTACCTTGTGGTCTCTATTTCTAGATCCACGACTCAGATCTTCTTCCAGTAGTGTTCCCAGGCCAGACAGAATATATAATCCAATCTATCCAATTCTGAAGTTTTGTGGTATGCCCTAGGGTCTCTTTCAATGTGGATCTAGCCAAAATACATCCATAAAGAGGTGTTTGGGAGACAACCTAATTAAATACCAGAAACAGCTCAACTGAAGCTCCTCCTGGACATCTGACCTTCCCAGTCAGGGAGCAATAAAAACCAACAGACTTGCAGTGTTTGGCAAAAAACTGAAACAAAATCCTGAGGTCAACAAAGCATGAATCCTCCTCTCATCGGTGATCTAAATACTTGGAATCTCAAAGTAAAAATTTTTAGTTTAAATTCTCCTAGACTTGGAATTTTGAGCTGGTGAAATTGCCTTTGGACCATGTGACTTATATATATATATATATATATATATATATATATATATATATATATATATATATATTCTAGAAACTTGTGATGTGGTAGAGGTCTAAAAAGACCATTTGGGGGTCATATAATTGTCTCACAAAACACCTCAAACCTGAGCCAAGTGTGAAGCATTAGTTTTTGGATTCATAAACAATGTTTCTCAAAGCTTTTGACCAGACACAGATACACAGAGATGAGCTCCTAAAAGAGTTGACTGAAATGGGTGGATGGGTTTTTGGGAAAGACCAGAATTGTCGGTTCCAAACCAGAGCTTGTCTAGACATAATTGCAGCGCACAAAACACAAATGTAATACAAGCAGCAATCAGCTACAGTTGATTCATCAGCCAGCATCTTTGTATTTACAGTTTTAGTTTCTGGAATGTGCCGAATTAAAGTTGGAAGAAGTGGATGGTGTAGGTAACAACCACAACTGATCTGTGCAGGGATTCCCAAAGCATCCAGTATCAAGTCTTATCACCAGCTAGCTTGCTAGCATATCAGCAGATGCAGACTTGCTGGAATATTACATTACACAAATTACATTAGATAGTAATGGAAGCATAAGGAATCCTCTTTGTCTTCGGCAAGAGTGATCCGTGGAGTCTGTAAGCTGTAAACTAGACTCCACCATAATGTTGTTGACGGAAAGCAGCTCACAATCAGCAAGTGTATTCTTGTGATGTGATGTGGGGCATTACATTATGGGAGCGCCTTGGAGGTCTCAGCCAAAGTCAAACAAAGTTTATGAGTTCACAATATTAAGGAACCGAGAAGCGTTTTATCCTGCTGCTGCTAGATATAGCAGTGATGCGGCCTTAAAATTTGAATGCGTTCAACACTGACCACATGTATATCAATGTAGCCAACTGTGCTCGCTCACTACCAACAGCAGAATGGCAATTATATACTGTAACACCAGGACTCTAATGTGGGTGTGTGTGTGCGTGTGTTTGTGTGTGTGTGTGTGTGAATTGAGTACAACCAGCATGCAGCATGAAACTTAAGGAAAGTTCATCTCCACAGACCTCTAGCATTGATCACTGGGGCCCTAAAGCTATTATCATGATCTAATTAGGTTTAACATAAGTCTGTGTCACGGCCCGGTGCAAGGCTGCCTTGTCCCCAATTCCACACTTTCACAGCATCCCAATTTAAAAATAGCACCCATGTGCCACACATACATTCAGTGAATACTAATACTTTTTTCCAGTTACACTGAGGTCTACTGTAATGTCAGACAGTGGTCTTAAGCAGGGAGAGAAGATGTAATCTGCAAGGCATGAACAAATACGGCTAAATCTTCTGACGATCCATTTTGAAGAAATTGACATAGTTTGTGGAGGAATGACTCACAGTTTCTAGTTTTAAAAAAAAAAAGATAAGAAAGAATTATGTTTTTCTCCACATCTTACACTGTACACACACGCAGCAGTTGTTAGTCCACAAAATACATATTTTTTTAATTTACACCTTCTTAGTGTTTCTTGAGCAACCTTTTATCTTAAAAATAGCATTCTGTTGGGGGAATACAATTGCAACCGGATTACATGTGCTGTCAACATAATGAGAATATGTAGACAACAGATTTTTGTCCCCCAAAATATCCGTTGTTTCAGTTCACTGATTACACTGTCACAAGCAAACATAATCGTGTTTGCAGTTTAGCTGCACAGGAGCGTAAATTTTAGGGAGACGGGGCTTTGATGAGAGTAATGGAATAGCCTTTGGATTGTTGATACTTTTTTAGTATATCTGATTATTTTCACAATACCGTATATCCTTAAAATGATTCAGCTTCAGGATTAAGTCTTGATTCCTACTTGGGATATTGCTGCTTGCCCATTTATTCCATTCAGTCTGATATTTACTTGAAAATAAAAACACTTTCTTATTGTTGCAGGTGTAGAACAGCATTCTGAATATTTTTACATTTTGATGACCGTCTGATTTCTCTTACACGTTACACTCTGTATTCCCACGACTAATGGCTTGGAGATGATATGAATACCCTCAAAAAGTGTAGAAGATGAAACATACAGGCGGTGACCTAATAAGACGACCTTTGGGCGGTGCCCATTAATAAAGCTGTCCAAAAATATTCTCTAATATAATACTATATCTAATTTGTTTTATGTACCTTATATGTGGGCTGAGGTGCGTTAATACAACTGTGAATTACCTGCACTGACACCTTATTCATTTTCAACATGATTAGCAGCCGTGCAAGGCTGGCACAGTGGGTGGCTGTGGCCCAGTGCACACACTCATGGGCTCATTACGCCACCGCACACAGGTGTAATGGAATGCCCCCCCCATCACACACACACACAGACACACTCACAGAGGCTCACACACAGGCTCTTACATGTACAAACTCAAGAACACGAAAGCTTGCACACAGACTGAATACAGTGGGCCCTCTTGGCCTCTTCACAAAGCAACGTTTTTTTCCACTGTTGTACAATCTAGGCATCCACTGTAGTCTTATTATTGCAGGGTCTGGCTTCAGTCCCCATATAAGGAGAGACAAGTCTAAAAAAAGGTGTTAAGAGGACTCCCCTCCCGCTCTGCTACTCCTGTGTCCTCTGTTATTATGAATAGTAGCGGTAAGAGAGAAAAGCATATACTCATTCGAATCTGTTCATGCTTTCTGAAGGGCCACTCTCACCAGACGAGGGCCCTTTTTTTCCCCTCCCCCACCCCACCCCACCCACCACCCTCTTTTGATTGATATGTGAAATCCGTCTCTCTCCGCAGCTCTAAAGGCAGTCCCTGTGTGTGTCTGAAAGGTGCTCATTGTTGAGTAGAGACCACTTTGTCAAGAAACAATCCTGTTCCCAAGGAAGCTGAGAATGTCTTAAAAAAGATACAGGCCCTTATTGTGTACATTTGGGGAACTTTAATTTTGTGTGTGAGGTCATTTTAATCCTGATGAATTTTTTTTTAGTAGCGGTTGTAGTTCAATAGATGGTTGCCCTAATGCTCTAAAAGAAGGGGCAAAATAAAGGGAAGAATGGAAAAAAGAATGAAAAACCCACCCACAGGCCCGCCGAACAATCCTAAACTTAAAGTGTCACAGAGAGCGAGGAGGAAGGGTAGAGGCCTTTGTTGATGGACACATTGGGATGTATTTAGGTTCTACAAAGGAGATTCCCTGAATGGAGGTTTGATTTCTGCTACAAGGTTTAAAATGCCTGCTTTGCGGAATAGATTGGCATGGGATAACGTTTGTGTAGGGTAATCTCTTAGGCCACAGAAGTTGATGTGAGTGAACCACCCAAGACATCGCCTCTGAACTGGTGCCAAAGTGCAAAGGGAACAAGCATCTACGCGAACACGCATCTACGAACACTGCTAATGGCGTGACTGAGCATTCATCGTCAGCATATGGGATTGTTCCAGCTACATTTTATCCCGTTTGACCAACGTTCGATTTGTCAGAACCGTGTTCTTTATGGCAATAAAGCTCTCAGACTTCTTCTTTTGTGCAAATCTTATTTGTATTTCCATCAGAGCTCCGTGGCTGTTTTTGTTGTTGGTTCGCCCTCTGGCGTCTTGTAGGTTTAGACTGGATCCGAGCCTATTAGGCAGACAAGATGAAATGCAAACAGCAACCAGCTGAAAATGTGACCTTCTAAACTGAATACAGTTAGCAGTTTTTATTTGTCGTTGTTGTTTTTTTGAACGTTTTAGCAAATTAAGGCCCTAGATAAACACATAACTTCTTTTATTCTGGTGCTTTTTCTTTTTTTTTTATCAAAATGGTGCGTCGTTGCAGGAGGCTCGCTCATCACCATTGTGGCTAAATGGAAACTGGATCTTGTTTGAGGAACGGCAGGCTGAGACCAAACAGCGTGATTCATAATGGTTATTTATGTACCATGTAGCTGAGACTCAGCGGGGGGCAAAGGCATGGTCTTTGCTAAGTACATCTCTTTCTGCTTAGTTTCTCCTCAGTTGGGCTTTCGGCCTATCTTCCTGATAAATATTGCTCATATGGAAACTGAAAATACATCCTCTTGGTGTTTTTTGATCATCCCCAAAATAACAAGTGTAGGAGTCTGCTGTTGTCGAGTAAAGAAACGAGGTGCATTCAAACAAGTTCCACTGCTGCGTCGTGTCAGTGGCAGTGAGATGCACATACAGTAGGTTGCGTTACGGCTCGTTTGGTGACGGACCCCCATAATGCCTCCAAACAAACACGGCATTCCCTACAATAAAGTACAAGTTAGAGAAGCACTTTCTCCCTCTCTTTTCCTCTAACTGCCCTTTATTTCTTTTCTAACTTTTCCCTCCCCCCCTCATTTCCCTCTGTTGCGAGATGCAGAGATCCAAGTGCGCGATGGTGCATTACTGAGGACACCTGTTCTCTTGATGTGGCCAGACCGATTGACTGCGTGTCTGTGTGTGTGTGGGTGGGTGGATGTGTGTGTGCACGTACACGGTTTATTCATTCAACTTTTAGGCAGACCCTGAGACCAGATCAATTAAAAGTGAAACTGTTCATTTTGTGCCTCACCTCACATATATTAGGCCTTTAATTTTGTACCCTGCAACTTTCCTTTGCCCACAAAACAAAACTTGGCATTAATTAGAGAACTGAAATGCATGTTACAGTGAATAGACAACTTTCTGTTTGTGTACCACTGTTCTTGTAGGCTTTACCCTCTGCTACAACCCTGAGACAGATGCTCTAACCTCTCTTATCACGTGGCACCTCCCTCCACTTTTTTATTCCATCAATTCCTCAGTGAAGAGAGTAAGAAAGTCCTCTTACCAGAGGGTAAAATGGTTGCTCAGGGAGAGTTCAAAGCCTGGGAGGGCACAATATGTTCTGTTACATTATACTGTTCAGCCGTGGAAGGAGAAAAAAAAAAGAGTGAAAACGGCATAAGAAGCGAGCGCATAGTGAAAAAAAGCATTTTGCCATTTTATTACTGACATTTGAAAGAGTTCTGTTCACGTCGTCTCCTAAACTCCAACCCCGGGACCCCCACTCCGCCACACGCCCCGACCGAAATACAAAAAAATTCTTTTTCACTTAGTATGTAGGTCACATTACAGTGGTGTCTAGCTATTGGACATGGGCTTAGATAACTGTTTGTCGAGTATTAAATGCTTTCGCTGCCTCAGCAGCCTCTGCCACTGGTATTTCTCACACAGTCGTGCAACTGAAAGGAGGCAGCGCCACAGCAAAAATCATGTCACACACACACACACACACACACACACGTGCACACACACTTTCAACTTTTGATGCTTTTTGTGTGCATTTATAAAAAAAAAAAACTCTTTTGCATGAAACATTTCACTTTTCTCATATAAAAGTGCCTTATGTGGAGTTGGTTTCGAAGGCGAGTTAAAGGAGCGTTTGTAAATGAGGACTGTGGTGAATAGGAGGTAAACCCATTGACCTGAGGTGCTAACTCAAGCAGATGAATCTTTGCTTTTCTTTCCTCTTATCCCTGTTTGCTTTGGGTGACCTTGCACACCAGCCCTGATGCTCTGTGTTCACATAGCACTGGCCTAATGGCTTATATAGGCCCCAGCATGGTTAGAACTTTCCATTTGAAAACACCCCTTCATGTTTGACCCTTCCCTCCTCAACTGTGCAACCTCTGATTTGCCCCCCCCCACCCCCAAAAAAAGAGAAAAGGCCAAGCAGTGATGTGGGGCAGAGGAGGAAATGACACCTGCTTTTATACCAGCAGGATCCAGACGAGGAGTGAAGTGTTCACTTAAAATACGAAAGGCGGGAGACAAGAGGGGCTTTACATTATTTGCCCTCTGTTGTCTTTGCACGAAATGAAAGATGCAAGTGTGTATGTGTGTGTGAGTTATCCTCCCCTTCCTCTGTCCTTTGTATGAAATGAGCCCAGATGGTGATTGATTTTTCAAGTGCTGACATCCCTGCTTGAGAAGCACCCCTCCTTTTCACGTGCACGCACAGACACAAACACAGACGCACACTCACACGTACCCTTCTTTGTGCCGAGCAAGTGAGGCACACTAATATCTCAGTGCCATCATCATCCTTTGCGACTGCCAGCAACCACCGTGGATTGACAAAAGTATGCATGCAAACAAACAGACACACACAGATACACACATTGGTCTTTTGGTAGCTGTGAGGACACACATTGACATGAGGCATATACCTCATATAGCCAACTCCACCCAAGGCCTGGGGCCCTAACCAAAATCATTTACAATCTGCAAAACCTGCATAGACTCCAGTTTCTTCAAAAGCAAAGATAAACTGACCTTTGAAGAGACGAGAAAAAGAAGCAGACGGTAATACAATAAAGATATGTAATAAAGAGAACTGTTTGAGGGCGTTTTTCCATGCTAAGAGATAGACAGATACACATAGAGTGATGGTAGGCAGGGACGGAGCACATCACAGCAGCCCTATTGAGTTAAAGTGGCTGTGTGGCTAAATGATGTCATTGGCTAACTAGGCATTCTCAGGCCATTGCCTCTGTTTGCGTGACTAAATACATACAATTAAGGCCTCGGCACTTCTCAATCTCTGTGAACTCATTGTTATCCCCGGGTTCAAGTGCACTGATAATGGGGGCCAGAGGAAAACAGGCGTAGCAGCGAAAGAGACAGAGAGCTGGTGGGTAAAATAGACATCTCATTATTAGTGGCATTCTCTTTCACCCCAACAGCACTACTAAAGCCTTGCTCACTCATCCGTCCCCTTTTTCTGCCCGTTTTCTTTTTTGTCCGCTGGCTTTTTTCTCCTTGTCTCACTTTTTTAGTTGGTAGCCTTTCTCTATGATTTGCAAACACACCCCCCCCCTCCCCATCTCCTTTCGTCCTTTCCATCCTTCTCTGTTTCTGTGTCTCTCACCACTGTTCTCCTTTGTTATGTGAGGATGCTTTGTATAAACAGTGTTTGCTCCCATACAGTGGCTGCTTTTCTCATAGGGACTGGCTATGACACACACCTTTTACAATTGTAACCAGCTCCACACTGTGAATGGACTGCCACCCCCCCACCCCCACACTTTCCCCACTCCCATCCCTGTTCTCTCCACTGTTTAATGCCACCTCTAAATGCATCATTAAACAGTTAGGCTGCTGTGAAAGTGGTAGGACAGTGGACAGGCACACAAACCAAGAGGAAATCGCTTCTTTTAAAACGAGTGAAATTGCTTGTTCTTTTTTTTCACATGCACATATGTGTATCTATAGTCACTAACCCAAACTGAATTCACATCTAAACGCCAAATACTAAAGCTAGACATTAGTAGCTAAACGTTTATAAGTTGAAATGCTTCAATACGATATTTTGTCTAAGGTATTAGACAGATTTGTGCTAATGCTTTCACTTAACTGGGGCCTTAACTTTTTGGACAGTTTCTGCTTCTGTCATTTACAATCAGCAACGCTTTTTGAGAATCTTAAAAGCCAAAGCAAAAACCTTCAAAATCATTTAAAATGGAAACAACCAACCCTCAAATGTTTCCAAGCTACAGCAGCAGAGGTCACATTGTGGTCCCCCTCCCATGCCAAACACACACACACACACACACACACACACACACACACACACACCAGATCAAGTGTAATCGTCTAAAGTGAGACTTCCCTGATGGCCTCGACACTTGACAGTGATGCCCTCAAGTCTCGGAGAAAACTGTGTAACTCGAGAACGATTGCTTCTGTCTGTCTTGAGTAACTGGATCACCACGCTTTCCTCCCTGGCCACAGGCACACACACACATACACGCACACACTCTCACTGTTATGCATTAACGTACACACACCGAGATATTCTTTCACTAGGACAGACACAGGCAGATTTACAGATAAACACTACTAACCGGAGAGGAGCGGAAGTGGGCTCACACACAGGAGAAGCCAGTACGCTCGAGTGTGTGTGACAAGAGGTGTGTTTGAGGTGCATCGCGGGGGTTGTGGTGGTGGGGGAGGGGCTCCAGACATCGCCGGAGCGCGGCAGCGGTAGCCTAGGTAAATGGATCTTATTTAGCGGCGCGTCAACACGTGTAAGGGAGCTTACGGCTCATTACTCTGGGCCCCGATCCTCTCTGCTCACCCACTGATGGATGGATGGAACTGCTGGGAGGGGACTCAGGTGGGGGTGGGTGGGAGAAGGAAAGCTGGATGGACAATCGACCCTACCCTCCTTTTTGCCTCTCTCTTTCCATCCCTCTTTGCCCTCTTGCTTTTACACTTCCTCTCCTCGCTTTCCTCTTTTTTCATGCTCTGAATGTGATTTTCGTGTAATAACCAGCTACATTTGTCTTCTCTAAATCTAGCACACACACCCAAACACCCATCAACACAACTAGTCCACCAAAGCTCTTCCATTTACATGTCTATACATGTGTAAGGTTTTGTAACTTTATTTTATTTTTTTCGTCTAATTTTAAAACTGACAAAGTTTAAAATAAGATTTAGTCAACACTGACGAAACCAAAAATTACTGAAGGGTCACTGTAAAACATTGTGTGTGTTCATACCTCTGGTCTCACACTCTTTTTTTTTTGTCAATCGGTGCCTTTTCTGTGCCATTTTTATAGACACAAACAATTTAGTAGAATTGTCAGTAAAAGATAGTTATACCACAGTGGCAAACAAAATGTCACAAACCCAAAATAGAACCTAAACTATTTTATTTTACAGAATAAAATCGAGAAGTTTTTGGGTGCCTCTTTGAATCCTATCTACAGAACAACTGCAAATGCAGTGGGGAAGACGTTTAATAGACCAAACCAGAAGTTAGCATCTCTCTGGTTCCCGTGACAAGAATGCATCTTGATTTTTGTATTGACATTTGGTTTATTGCTCTGTTCTGTTTCTGTTTTCGTAGGATTTAGTGACGGTGATTGTGGATTACAATTTACGGTGCTAGTTCACTGTTTTGACTGTCTGGATTAACATTGTACATACCTACATTGGATGAAGGTGGATACACTGTTTGGAAATAAGAATTAAACTTTCTCAAAGATTGTGCATCAGAGATTGTGTCCTTGTGTCAAATTATCGACAAACAGAAGTTTACTATACAAACACGTTTTGTTCAGCAAGATAACCTTCAAAGCATCACTTGATAATGTTTTAAGTCTAAAGCTATTAGGCTATAAACTGAACTACACCACAGTTGAATGACTACTGCGTCACTTACCTCATCTACAGTAGCTTTTTTTGTAATAGTGACCTGGTAAAACTAGTAAAACATTGGAGCTGTAGGGGCCCAGTTGTAAGTGTATGAGTCTGTCTGTCCCAGATGATGCCATTTATGTTCCTAACAAATTCTGAATTCTCATTCAGCCACTTGTTAGGAACCACCTTTTCCAAGACATGTAAAATCACTCCCACCTCACAGCTAGAAGCTGGTTTAGACTCCGGCTGCTGGTTGCAGCCTTTCTGTGTGGGGATCTGCATGTTTTCCGCGTGCTAGGGTGGGTTTCCTCAGGGTACTCCGGTTTCCTCCCACGGTCTATAGACATGCATGTTAGGTTAATTGGTGGCTCTAAATTGCCCCCAGTTTTAAATTTGAGTGTGAATGGTTGTCTGTCTGTGTATGTCTCTCTGTGTTTGCCCTGAGACAGACTGGAGACCTGTCTAGGGTGAACCCTGCCTCTCACACAATGACAGTAGGCTCCAGCCCCCCGCGACCTTTAAGAGGCTAATTGGTTGAAGCTAAGGATTGGATCCAAAAACTGGTTATTAAAATTCTCTGATTGGTTAGAAGAGTGAGCCTCACTCAGAAACATACAGACAGGAATATCTCTGCATTACTGTCAGTGAATCTTACTTTACACTGAAACACATTTGAAGTGGTTTCTGGATCATACGACACGAGTTATCAAATGACAATAATTTGACACAGGGATACAATCTTTGAGCGAGATCAATTCTTATTTCCAGTGTATCCACCTTCATTCAATGTAGGTATGTACGGTGTTATTTCAGACGCCTAAACAGCAAACAAGTAGCACTTTGAGCACTAATCCACATTCCTCATCACTAAATCCTACAAAAACACAAACAGAACATTAAGAGTTAGTGATAGACTGTAGAATTTTATTGGAGTTCAGATCTTTCTTCATCTACATATAACATACTGATGCATATCAACATTATAATAAACTAACCCTGTGTACCTGTTTAGAGGTTTGTGAGTTTGTGATTGGCTCAGTAGGTGGTTTCTGTCAGGCCTGTTCAAAATACATCTCTGTGAGTGGTGAACTTTTAAACCCTTGCATTAGCTCCCTCACTTAATTGTTACCAGCACACAGACCTGCACTGTAAACGTCTCAACCCTGACACACAGCTACCACACACACACACACACACACTCATTTCACTCTGCTTCCAAAGGACTGAGTCTAGTCCCTCGTTCTTAAGCTCGTAGAGCATTCCTCTCATTCATGGAAGCAGGGCGCTCCTAGTGAAGCGCTTAATTGGCTGCAGATTGCTCTTTAACCTCAGGGTCACACCACACTCACGCAAACGCACACACAAACACTGCGTGCACATGTAGACAGAGACAAACACACATGCACGTACACTCTCCGCTTGTGCAGCCTGTTAAAGTCTTAAGGGAAATGGAGTGTGTTTTTAACAACTCAGTAGGGAGGTCAAAGGTCAGCAGATTTGTAACAGACAATCTCTAAGGACCTGTCAGTCAAGGCTAAAATGCCATGGCAACTCCTGCACACGCACATGCACAGACCCACACATATATTTGGGTGCTTTGCTGTTTTTCTTATAGTTTGAAGTGTTTCTGCAGAAATGGGAAAAAATGTCTTTTTTTTTTTTTTTTTGATTAAGAAGTCTGCTCAAACATGCTGGACTGAATCCGATTTGGTTACATTTGGTTTGGTTAAGGTCTTGCCAGTCATCTCCTCTGTGTTTAGTCCAGAGAGCGGGACGTTTCAGTCACAGAGCTGTCCGTTTAAGCCCTCTGCCCATCTCTTCAGTCTTAGAGATTGCTGCCCAGGATATGTGTTCCTGTCTGCCCACCATATGGGACAGCTGTAGTCCTCTGCTAAACACTGTAAAGTAATTGAGATTAAACTCTGGCTTAAGAGAAAAAGGAATTTGTGGTTTGCAGGCTTCTTTTGGTCTGATGAATGATTAGAGAACTTTAAATCAACAAATGCAGATTGTCAGTTTATGTTTGGACATTTAATTCAATTTTGCATGTGCGTAATACAAAGGTAATTGTAGCGAACATTTCTGACATACGCCGTGATTCACAACGCAGTTTGGATATTTTTACCTTTGATTCCGTATGCACGCATGCTTGGGTGTCTTAGTCTCGTCTCACCTTTATTTTTGCATAGTGAGTATGCTCTTCTCCATGACTGACCCTCCTCTTTCAAAAGAAATAAGATGTGTGTTTTTCTCCCAAATTAGGTTTTACACTTTTATCCCGGTGCATGAAGGAACTTCGTGCTATGATCATGTTTGATGGAGAAATAATAAAAGGTAAAAGGTGAAAGTAAAGAGGATGAAAGAGAAAGGGAATCAGTTATTTTTGAAGCAATAAGTCAAATGATATATAAATACCAATACTGCTATATAAATTTAAAAAAAAAAACACAGTTTATGACTTTATGACGTCCGATTTAATGAATGATATGATGCAAGGCAAAACAGTTAAGAATATGATTTTTGAAAAGGAACAAAGAACCCTGATAGAGACTCAGTAATGCCTGCCAGTCCTGCCATTGTACAGGCTTATGAATGATTAAGCTACTGTAGCAACAAGGGCAGATCACATTACAGACGCCATTTTGTTAGTTCCTCGTACAATCTTTCATATTTCCACCAGTTGTGCACCAGATTTATTCCAAGCAGAATGATGGTGTCGTGTGCATTTATTCATTTGTGTGTGTGTGTGTGTGTATGTGCGTATGCTTGTGTGTTTGGTGCAGGGGGTGCAAGCAGGGTGGCATGCATGTTAATGCCACAAATTGTTGTTAGATGCAGGTCTCCCTCTGCCATGCGTTTTGGACAGGAAGGCAACGTGATTGGCTTTGTTCAGTCTTCGTGGCAGCCGACACCAGCTGACATCTGTTCCCTCCTAACCACTCAGACTTATCTCCATCAGGGAACACACAAACACACACATATACATACACAGGCAGACGCACTGTGTCACGCAGAACAGACACTTGCACACACCGATTCACACACTCATAGACATACTTAGGGGAGAAAAAGTGCACACTTATGCACTGTAGACACACACATAACCACTTTCGCTTTTCCACACATGGACTAATTTTGTGATAGTAGAGAGTTCTGTGGTCCAGTTATATGTGGGCAGAAAATAAGTGCATTCACATGTGTCAAATGCTAAAAAAATGACTAAAAACAGATTGCAAATTAAGATGGAAATGGCGGAGCACACTCAGACTATACTATGCCTGGATTATCACTGAATCTACATTGTGTTGAAATGATTAAGTAAAAAGCTAGACATGTAATTAAAAGAGGGGAAAAATTGACTGATTTGCTTATGCATTCAGAGCTGGTTGTGGCGGCGTTGCAAATCTTATTGCATTGCTAATTTATATTATTGGCGGCTGAGTCCCTGGCACCGAGGCCTGGGCGTATATCTTAGACATGTGGAATCTGAAGGCAGAGTGGCATGAACACTCTCTGGGTAGACGAAGAAAGAATTTCAGTCAGTTTTGCCTCTCTTAAGCAAATAACCGTCTGCAAATCTGGCCTGTGTATAAAAGACAGTCTTTTTTTTTTTTTTCCTTTGAGATGAGGAATAAAAAAACAAGAAGAAGAAGAAGAAGAAGAAGAAGAAGAAGAAGAAAAAAAAAAAGACAGAGGTCTGTAGAGTGAGAGGAGGGAGGCTGTTTGAAATTAGCCCTCCACTCTGGGGTCCTGGGAAATGAACGTGACACGTCCAGATTTGGTGTTTTTGTTGCAATTACAAGAAAACACCAGATGAATTCTTTGCAAGCCATGTGTGCTGGTTTTTGTATGCATGAGTGTGCGTGTGTGTGTGTGTGTGTAGCGAATGTGTACACATATGCATGTGTGTGCAGTTGTCTGTGTGTGTGTGAGCAGGTGGCAGGCATATTTGAAGATGACAGTAGGGGTCTGACCCATGCCAGGCCCAATAAAGCAGCCTTGTGATGGAGCTTATGTGACACACTATCCCTAGGGCTCTGAGGTCTTTCTCTCCCTCACATACGTGCGTGACACACACTAAAACACACACACTAAAACACACACACACACACACACAGAGCCTCATTTCCCTAGTGGTGCTCCCTGTCAGATAGTAAAAGCTGCACTCTTGATTGCGGCGGGTGTTTGTGAGGTCTGTGTGTGGTCTAATGACAAGACTCTTCTGAGCCCTAGCGCAAACGCTGTTGATTCACGTTGTCACCTCCGCATGCAATAATGAAATCCGATGCCGTCCCTGTAAAGTTTCACCAGAAGTTGTATCCGGGCTTTGGAGTTCAGAAATCAGCCCCTTGTGGTCATTTGATTGAGGTTTCACTCACTAAATATGCTACCTCAGTGAGATGCAAACTAAATGCAGGAACTATTACATCTTCTCTGTCAATGAAGATAAAACACAGGCAACCTAAGCAAACACAAAACACATGCAACAGGGTCCCTCTCTTCCACACAGTTCGACTTTTGTCCATAGAGTATTGTCCTAAAAGGTTATGAGAGCGATTTGAATGTGTGTTATGGCAGAATTCAGATAAAAGTTATTGTTCTTCTGGGTGCACGGTAGTTTTCACCTCACCACTCCCGCCTGGATGCCATTTCTTCCCTGTGTCTTTTGGATAGTGGAGCCATGAAAACTTTATTGACGCGAGAAAGATGTTTTCCTTGGATCTTTTGCTTTTGCCATGATTTAGGACTAATTTTGGACGGTTGATCATTTCTGGGAAGCTTCACTTTTGTTCCAAGTCTTTGGAACATTTGTAGTTCTTTAAGTCATTTCTAGATAGTGTCTTTCACTGGGGATCTTGGAAGTCCCAAAGCCTTAGAAACAGACTTGTACAACCCCTGAATTTAAGTTGGGTAGTTAGTACCTAAAGGAGTGAATACTTTTTCCCACAGTCCTAGTTGGTGATACATTTGCTTCAATAAATACAGTTATCATTTCGAACTTGTGTTTCGTGTTTACTCAGGTTGTATTTGTTCTGACATCTGAAACAATTTAATATGAAATAAACACAAAAAGAGAAGAAATCAGGAGGGAGTTAAATATATTTTTTCACTGTAGCTGCTTTCTTTTACACAGAGAACCAGAGGAAAACAGCCTTGGTTTAATACTTTTCTCACAGCACTCGTAGCCCGAACCACTTTGCATTGCTTGTCCCTAGAACTGAAACAGGTTTAAAGATGGGCCTCCTCCAAGTGTTGAACATACTGTCTGTGAATATAGCCATAAGGCGAACATGAAGAAGGGAAGTCAGAGTGGTTCCATCATAGATCAGCTTGACAGTAATGCTGTGAGGCAGACACCACTGTCTCTGAGACAGAAAAGAAAACAGGTTGGATGTTACCTGTCACACAGACAAAAATCCATCTCATCTCACAACTTGTACATTCTCTCTGAAGCTCTGCTTCTCTTCCTCCCTCCGTTGTGCTGTTGGGGGGATTGAGGCGCCTTGTACGTATTTCATCAGACGAGGACAGACGAATGGCTTTTTGTGGACGTGTGGTTACAACAAATAGAGAGGCCTTGACACCTCACAGGTGGATGAGGCAACTTCACACTTTGGTGGCTGAAACTGAAGCTACAGACAGAGGGGTAATTAGCTGTGAACTGCTTTAGCACCCAGTATACCCGTAACCGGATGTCAGTGATTTTAGTGTAGTTAAATTAATGTATAGTCAAGCAGAAGTAGACATAGTGGAGAAAGGGAAAAGTGTCACATGTCAGTGAAGTCAGATTTCTTTGGAAAGAGTGCTCAGTAAATCTGCATCAACCTCTTTGTAATGCACACCATTTTGTCATGGTAATACCATCAATATCACTCAAGCTCCGACTCTATCCAACACTTTGTTACTAAGTGTTGGATATAGATATCGATGTGCTCTTCCAGAAGAAGAGAGGCAGTGTAGAATGTGGAAAGGGCCTTTGTAGGATGTGGAAAATGAATGAATAAAGGAAGGAAGCAAAGAATGAAAAAGAAAGGGAGGAACTTTGGTTTTCTGCTGCTCTGGCCTTTTAGTTGTGGTTGCCGATTATTCCCCCGTCTCACCAGCTGCCACAGTAAACCAGACTAAAACAACTTACCTGGTGCCTTTGCACATCTTTTTTTTTTTTTTTTTTTTTCAGTAGAGCAACTTGCTGAAAAACAATAGCTGCAAGATAACATCAGCTGCTTGACTGTGTGTGGTATGCATGCATGCAAACATCGCCGCTGCAATCATCCATTTTAGGCGTTTTCAAGGACTCAGCCATGGCTTATGTTATTTCATACCTAAAGCTCTAGAAGACTTGAGCACAGGCTTTACTTCCACCATCTCCTAATGTTCATCGTGATGCTTCGATTTTGTAGCTTTTTAAAATTTTATTTCAGTTTAAGTTGCACATCTGTCTGTGGATGCTGGACACCACACATCTTGTTTAATTTAAATCTAAAATTTTCATCTTAAAGGATAACTTCAAACAAACTTTCTGAATAAGTCATAGTCTTAACAATCCCCATACATGTAGCTCAGTTGGTAAGGCCACGAACCACAGGGTCAGTGGTTAGATTCCAGGTCCCTCCTGGCTGTGGTGTCAAAGTGTCCTTGGGCAAGAGACTGAACCCAGAGTTGCTCCCAGTGGGTCAGGTGGGCACCCTGCATGCCAGCCACCTCCATCGGTGTGTGAGTGTGTGTGTGAATGGTTGAATGAGAAGCAACATTGTAAAGCACTTTGGATAAAAGCGCTATAAAAGCGGCCATTTACACTAACAATGAAAACTCTCTAATCTGTCCGTCGGCAACGTAGATTAGTTAGTGTGTGCTGCAGACCTTCATCTTTGTCCAAAAATGTTAAAAAATACATAAGCTTATTTTCATTCCAAACACATTGTCAATTCTTTTTTTCTTGTCGCTCTGGATCACCGTAATTCCATCAAGACATCTTGTGCATGCACAGTTGGCTGGCTTCATTGAGACCGTTGTAAAAAGCTTTTGCAAATCTGAGTATTTGGGGCATGTTCTTGATCAAGCTTTTTTAAATAAAGAAACGCGTGACCCTGTGGAGCGATGTGTGAGCCTGATGGATCTTTAATCATTTCTAGAAAACAACGGCCATCGATGGCCCACACGGTTGTGGTAAATTTAAACTGAGATTATTCATTGTGGGTTAAGCTCTTTGTATAGGGATTGTTGAGAACATGATTCATTTAGAAAATGACCAAAGTTGTCCTTTAAGCTCCACCCAGTTCTGCTTCTCCCTGCTCTGCTACACTTTCTACCAACTTCCACAATTTGCACAGGGACCTCAGGAATTATTCTTTATTAGATTACAAAAAATGTTAATCTTCAAATGTTACTAATCCAGCAGAAATTGTTTCAGTTCTCAGATTGGTTAGAAGGTCGATCCCGAAACAGTGCTAATCTATGAGAATGACGTAACAAGAGGTGTCGGCAGCAACTTTCCTGTAATCTGCTCTCTACCAACTTCTGTTTTAAGTTCTTTGAGAGTGTGTGAGCATAAGGATCTATTTTAGCTACATAAAGAACTTGTCTGATAGTAGCATTTATAGTACCGTACACTGTAAACAATGCATGAGCGCTCAAAGCTCAAACTGTGATTCAATACATAAATAAATAAATCCACATGAAATTGACATTTAATGGCCATAATTGTTACTGATAATATATATAAAAAAAGTGAAATACACTAAATCAGTCTTTCTGTGGGATTTGATTGAAATTGTGGTAACACAGAAAGAGATAAACTGAGACAAAGAGAGATTGGAAACTGTAGCAATCAGGTAACGATGTGAGATCTGAGCATCGGAGCACATTTATCTATGCTGATTTGCTAAAGACTACATTTATTCTGTACAGTATGTGCTGCTTTTATGCTTAGTCATGTTGCACTAATTGGCACCCGAACTAGGGAAACAATTCCCATTTCTTTTAGTTTTTCTTATGAATAAAGAAAGACATTAAACAAAAAACTCATTTTAATCCCAACGAGAGTAAAAGGAGAAATTACAGAGAGGCAAAGTTAAGTGGGTTTTGTAGCAGTTTAAGACATTCCCCATGTTCCGTCTCTACCCAGTTATAAGTGAGACCTGTTTTTGTTTTATTCCTTTGGAATTATCACATTTTTATATCAATTTTCAGCATAAAGATCTCACTCAGCATGTCTAAAGTGATATTAACGATTCTCACTTTTTTGGCAAATCTGTACATGGAGAGTAATTTTAGGTTTTAAACATTACCTAAAAACGTAACCCCAGTTTACATCGCCCATAAATGCTCAGAAAGGATTACAAAATAAGAGTCGCACTTAACAGTGTCCAAAAAAAAACAAAACAAAAACAAGCTCAAGGTGATATATTATTTATATAAGTATAAATGTCTAGCACTCTTTGTCCCCCTCCGAAACTCTGTGAAAAAGTGTGAACTAACAAGCATCCAGCAGCTTTTAACACAAAGGGCCATCTACACATGTTATTCAAGAGAAGCAGTGGAGTCTGGCCAGGCATTGCTGTTAAAAAGAGTGAGAGGGGGAGAGTGAATGAGCAATGCTGTATAGTGATTTGCCATTTATAATTGGCCTGCGATGGTAGATGGTGGCTGGCAAGGACTGTTTTTTTTTTTTTCTCTTTTTTTTTTTTTCAAACACAATCTGTGCCTGCGGTCGGGGCGATGCATCGCTAATGACAGAAAGCCAGAGTAGTGTGGAAGCACAACAGCGCCTGGTGGCTACAAGGCCAGTACTCGCAAATATGTTCACAATCAAATCTCGGATAGATGATGTTTTATGGTAACAGAACTGAAATTGGTGGGGACCTTTTATTTAAGTGATTTAAGTGCTCGTTTTAGCCGCAGTGGAAAAACTGTGGGTAAAAGTGACATTGCACATTAAGGAGATTAAATACATTGCCGAATGTCACATTTTAAACCTTTTTTCTTTTATCCTCGGAAATTCAACTGAGCCTCCTTGCAAATACGATTACGTCTACACCGAACCATCTAAATTAGTAACTGCATATATCTCTCTCCGTTTTGGGCCCCAGTGTAGACTGAAACAGCATCTTTGCTCGCTTTAAAATTTTCTTTGGAGTTTGTTATGGCGTGTTGGGAGAAAGTAGGGCTTCTTGCAAAAACCATTGCATCGATGACCGAACCAACAGCGTCTCCTAAAAATGATGCTTCCGTGAAACGAAAATAAAAACGTACTCGTGTTTAGTTTTACGCAAACGTCCATCTGTGGCCCTATAACAATGTCACACTGTTTCCACTTTTGTTTAGCTGGAAGGCCTTGTCAACTCAACATAAACACGTATGTCTTTTTTGGACATTTACTAGATAAAAAATGAGGGCATTGTTTTTCATGGGATGACAGTCGTAGTAACACATGTCCTACAAATCAAGACCACAGTAAACATTTTTCTCCTCCAGTGGTTGAAATACACCACATGATCCAAAGCCAATATTAATACACTAGTCAACCTGATTAGAATATGTCAGGTACTGGACCATGGTGGACCAGTCCTGACCTGTACACCAGATTGGGACTTGATTACTAAATATAAATGGACCTGTGATCATTAGTTGAGGATTGAGTACAATGTTCAAAATCACTAGGTCAGTGTCTGTTGATCTCTCCCCGCACATGTTCCAACCCCTTGCCCCTTCATACTGCGGGGCGGGGGGATGCTCAGGCACCCAGATGCCCAGGCGTGATTAAGGTCCTTTTTTTTTTTTTCTTGATAAAAAGCCCCCACTACTTCACCCCCATCCCCTCTCCTTCCCAATGCCTCCTCCATAAACAATGAAAAGTTAATGAAGAGGTAACTTAATGATGTAATGAATATGGTGAAGCCCAAGGTCAAAGCTGGCTACAGTCTGGGACTGGGTAAAGACTGGCCCAGGTGATAACACATGGTTTTATCTCTCTCTCTCTTTTACACACAGACACACTCACAGAGAATCACAGAAAAACAGTCTCAGCTTGTGTGTAGATCTTAATATTATTTGTCATCTGGAACTGAGACAGTCGCTGTTTTTTTTTTTTTTTGTCTGGAGAAATCTGTCTTTTTGCTTACATATGTGCATCTGTATCTTGTGTATGTGTGTGTTTGTTTGTGTGTATGTGTGTGTATGTAGTTAATGTGTATATAGGGATAGAGGGATGAGGGTGTTTAAAGCACTGTGGGTTGTAAGAGTAGAGGGCTGTTTATTCATGCTTTTTAGTATTTGTGTGAATGTGCAGCTGTGTGTGTGTGTGTGTGTGTTTGGGGCTTTTGCATTTCTATTTGTGTGTGTACATTAAGCACAAGGGTGTGTGTGTGTGTGTGTCTTTGATTTGGCAGCACAGGGACTTGTTCTGATGTTGGAGCTGGTGATTAAAAATTGAAAAGGTTTGAATGACATAGTAGAGCATTTGGCGGAGCCAGGTACGATCAATAGAACTCTGGTGAATGGCCACTACCCCTACTTGTTGGGATGGAGAGCACTTGAGAAATATGTGTGTGTGTGTGTGTGTGTGTGTGCAGAGAAAGTGTGCCCTGTGTGCAACTTTAAATAGTCAGCAAACAAATTACAGTTAAAAAAGACTTTTTCTGTGCAGCGCAGCACCTTTACCTTGAGTTAAGGTAAAGAAGAAGCAGCAGTGACTGTATACAGGAGAACGTAAGGTGATGAGAAAGGAGGAGGAGGATAGGAGTTGTTAGTGCGCGGCTGACCCAGCAGCTAGGTGCTCTCCTGTCTTCGATCTGTTTGGCCTCCGCTGGGCTAAAGAAGTGTCTACACTTCACTTTATCCCCTTATAGCCTCTCACACCACAACATATGGGGGAGGGGAGGAGGAGACTGAATGGAGAGGATGGAGAACGAGGAAAGGCAAGAAGGGAAAATGACAGTAAGAAGAGAATTATAGCAATTTGAAGATTAAATAACTTCTCTTTAATCGTTTGTCTTTGCACTTGTCTTTTGTTGGGTTTGAAATTGTGTCATTGGTTCTTTCCTGTTGACTTTACCTTCCACCAATGATGCTATTTCTGGATCCCCAGCAGCTTCACTTATAATAAACAGTTGTTTAACTAAAACACACATTTTCCACCTGCTCACACTCATCGGTCTCTCTGGCCACAGGCTATGTTTAGTAAGTAAAATGTAGTGCTGCATTTATACATCACAGTGAATTTGTTGTAGCCTGTTGCACCAACTCAGGTTTGATGCAGCTACAATGTGGTCCTTTCAGAATAAAATACTCAGAACACTTCACAACTATATTTACAAAAATATTAAAATCAAGGTTAAAATAACACATGAATGAAATTAAACCACATGCTGCCATATAGCTGCTGTCATCACATCAATGTATATATCTACAGTAAATCCAGACATTGGAAGTAACTCTATGTGGTTTGGATAGAACAAAATTAAACCTAAATGCTCAAGGTAAATCTAACTTTAACAAAAACAAAGATGTAGTAGATTAATGGAATATTCATACTATTTTTCTGGGTGCTGATTGGTCAACTGAAGATGTTGGCTGCTCCCTGACACACACTAAACACAAGCAGTGCAGGGGTTACATGCACAAGTCTGAAAGAAAGGTCACTAGATGTGTTGCTAGTTGCTTTTTTAAGAAACAACAGCTCCAAACATCACTAAGTTTAGCATCAAAGTCGCTACGCTGGCAACACTTTTCTGCACACAGCAAAGTCATGCAACCACACATGCCACATATTTTACTTCCTAAACAAAGACTGACCGGTTCTCTCTTCATGACGTGCATACAGTACATAATGAGCAAACTGCACAGACCAAGGCTATTGTGTCACGTACATATGTAGACATTTCTCTAAATAAATCACAGCCTTTTCTTGTAATATATCAGCACAGACCGACATCATAGATAGACATTGATTATTTGTGCAGCACTGGCAGCAATTTGCTTCATTAATTCTAAAAAATAAAAAAAAATATATTGTTGCCAAAGGTTAAGGTTACACAGCTAAAACCACTTGAATATGGTGCATAGTTTTGTTTCTACTGTATAACCATGAGATGTTGCATATGGATGCAATTTGTCTGAAAACTGAACAACAAAATATTTTATTTTTTTAAGTTAGTCGAGGGTGTTTTTGATGTAAGAGTTTATATGTTTGTTCATCCACAGATGCAGCAGATAACAGGGGAAATAAAGGACAGATGCTGTCTGGTTAGTGTAAGCAGCACAGGCGGAACACTGAAGTCAGTTTTTCTGTATAGGTTAAAAAAAAATTGGCACTTTGGTTTAAAGAGTGCATGGCTTTGTGAACGTGTGTTATGTTGCATTGGCAACGTCTGCAGGGCTGGTGAAGTGTGACCAACCCTTCCAATGTGACTCATTGAATCTTGGGCCACATTTTTCCTGGCTGTATTAAAAAAGGAAAATAGTAGCCGGATGCTCTATTATTATATGATAAGAATAGAATATATGCTGTGTTATGAAGGCCAATGACTTGAATGCGAAATATTTCAATGCTGCCCCAAATTGTTTTGCATATTATATACCGTATTATCATATGAGTTGCATTCTCATTTTAGAAACCATAATGTAGCTTGAATGTGGTTTTAATATGCATTTATGGTTTGTGTTTATGAGGGACACTTGAGTTAAGATGTGCACGACCTCAAAACGGAGATAAGTTAAACATGCGTCACTGTTTGGTTTCAATATAATTCTGTCTTCCGTCCAGTGTCCAACGCTGCGGTTGCAATAACACACACAAAGAGCAGCCAAGTTGCATCAGGACTGGGTAGAAATGTAGCTGTTAATGTGCTGAAACCATTTTTGTCATTCACATTGAAAACTCCCAATGTCTTCCTGTCTATCAAGTTAACAATTTTTCATTCGGAAAACGTGGAAAGACATGAAACTGCTGTAGACCATAATCATATGTTCAACATGGGACATCTTGAATCATGAAACGCAACAGCGTGCTCGGCACATGTGGGTTTGGATGGAGCGCTCATATCACATAACTTGATCTTCTAAGTTGCGCCGAACGACTGTGAGAAACACCTGCGTGTGTCGAGTGGCGTGTTAGGTCAGGGTCATTTTGTCCGAGCGTAAACACGCAATCTCCCCATCAAATTCCATTAAAGCTCTGGAAGAACACAAACACACGGGCCAAAAAGAAGCCCTCAAGCAGCGGCAGCGTTAAACAAGTGCTCTCATTTGGACATAAATAGTGTGATCTTTACTCCCATAAATCACACTAAGATTGTACATTTGGCCTCAGCAAAGGCTTCAGGTTAGCACACCCCTTTTGTAAACAGGCTCTCGTTCAGCCTCTCACAACTTCAGTAAGAGCTGCTAGACAAATGAGACTCTGTGTGTGTGTGTGTGTGTGTGTGTGCAAGGTTACCGAGCTTGAACCATTTTAAAAAGAGTCTTGCTGTAATCAAAAACAATAACTGCTCAAAGCATAAACTCTTCCAAAGCCCCCGCTATACACTTCCCCACCCTCCCCTTGAAGTATGAAATAATATTCTGTGTGTGGGCTCTGGCCGAATGCTGAGAACGCAAACATTTCACAATAAAGTTGTTTAAATAAAGGCCTTGGCATAGATGGCTCGGAGATAGAGGACATGCTGCGTTAATTACAAGCGCCCGTTAAAATAAACCACCGGCATAAAATATGACTCTCTCTCCCTCTCCCATTCTTGAACCTATAAAATGTCAGTGAGGTGTGTACCTCAGATGTGCTGTTTGGAGACCAAACACAACAGCAGTTCTTCTGGTTGGAAACTGGGAAAAAAAAAAAGTGATAGATAGACAAAAGAAGGAGCAAGAGGGGAAAGGGAAAGGCAAAAAAACACAACAGAGCTCTACAATCAACAAAGAAAGCAGTGTTTACTCTGCATTAAAAGACTTATGAATTCTTGGTTCCCCCGCCTTAGTCTTTGCGTGGTATTAACTGAAAGGAAAAACACCCCAGTTAAGCACACGGTTTATTATTCTTCAAACTCATGTCTGAAAAGTAATATGCTTTAAAGGCAGAGTAAATGTAATGGTGTTCTCCCGTGTATCTGTTTCACCCTTTCCCTTACCAAGTGGTATCTGTGTGTGTGTGTGTGTGTGTGTGTATGTGTGTGAGAGAGAGTGTAAGTGAGTAAAGTTACATCGCAAAGAAAAGCAGAAGAGATGGATTATTTTTCCTGAAGCATGGATTTAAGTTTCTGCTCTCTGCTGCTGGGTGGCCCACTCCTCTTTAACCGTGTTAACATAAGAATAGAGTGGTGGCCAGGGGGGGTGAGGGAGGGGCGGGAGGGGTGTGGGGTGGCTGGGTAGCTGGTTTAAATTATTCTGTGCCTCCGCTGCTGCATAGCAGGAGCTGTTGTTATCCACTTAGAACATCAGACGATTTGTTCCTTCTTCCTCTCTCCTCGCTCCCTCTCTCAACCCCGTGGGCGTCTTTATTCAGGACCCTTTGTACCAGTGTTATGTTATAACGCCTGTCCAGGCCAGGGTGTAACTCATTCCATGCCACTTGTGGGCTTATCCCGTCCTGTGCTTTCTAGTACAAGATCGCGCACGTTGTTTTAAAATCTTGTTTTGCTCTGCATACGCTCCAGAGTCAGAATAAGAGTTCTGTTTGGTTGATTGGCAGGATGATGCAGCATGATGATGTGTTTCACCTCAGACTGAGCTAAACTAATCAGGCCCCGACTTAAGTGGAACATTCTGCCCCAGTGAAGATTACCTAGAAAAAAGTCAAAAAAAAAAAAAAAAAATCAAAATTTAAAATATAAATTTTCAGCTGTGTAGGACTGGCTTCCATCTGCCTTCCAAAAATTAAAGCATCTCTGCTTTTAGCTAAAAAAAAATCACGACCATAATCAAGTCTAAAATTGTTGAAGTCACCCTTTAAATCTCCATACCACGGGCTGTCATCCAAGTTTAGTGACGAGCGCTGTGACGCTTGCAGGCCCAGATGAGGAATGCCGCTATGAGAAGATGTTTGTATACATTCAGCCTGTGCCTTGGAAAGCAGCAATGGTGGTTGAGCACAGCTTAAAGACATCTGGATGCGATGAAATGCCATTAGTCTAAACAAAGAGTCTTACCAAAGCCACCCAACGTGTACTGTGCTTTTAGTACATACTTGTGCAATGTGCTTCAACAGAAACTGTTATTGACAAATATTTCATTGCGACAGCCTTATGAGATCCTGAAAAGAGTTGGGCTTTTTTTTTTTTTTTTTTTTTTTGCATCATTCCAGCTCTCTGCTGTAAACACGAAGCATTTGTGATGAGTGTGTTCTCGCGGATGGATGTGGTCAAGTTCATTTTGAAGTGGGGGAGGTTGAAATAAAGACGCACATAAAACCTTGGTGGTATTTGATTGTAAATAAGACAATTAGTGAGACTGGGATCCAAATGCTTCTAAATAGAAAAATAAATAAATAAATAAATAAATAAATAAAGGAAATAGTGAATAAAAAGTGCTCATATTTTATGGCTGATCACTAGCAGCGAGTGCAACAAAGAGTTTAAAAACAACATGTTCATGTCCTCTGGATGGCTAAACATAACAACATCACATGATAAGCATCCAGACAGAGAATAGGGCATAATCTGTCAAAACAAATGTCACACCTATAGATTTATTTTCTGCCTAATTCCATTTAAACAAATGGCCTGGGTAGTCATGGAAGCCAGTGCTTTTGACTATGCCAATGGCGCGTGTGTGTGTGTGGTGGTTGTAGTGAAGGGTGCAGGCAGACATGACTGGGATAATAAGCGTCATGGAATCTAATCAGATTTCTAAGAGGAATTGATTGTTGTGAGGCAGCCGGTGCAGGAGTGGGTTTGACAATAAGCTGAAATTTAAGTGTTAATTTTTATGCTAATCCTCTGGCATCTCTGTGTGATGCAATTTGGTCCAGCAGCCCCTCGACTTTGTGGCGCAGATATGAAATTGTCCCGCGCACACAGAAAATGTCAGCTTGCCAGACCCTGAAAGCTTGTAATTTATTAGGTATGTTTCTATTAGTATGTGTCACAGTTGTTAGAGAACCACATGCGCAGGCAGACAGCTTCACCACCTCGTTCTCTCCCTCTTTCTCCTCTCTTTCTATTCCTCTGCCCCAACTCGTCTGCTTTCTGCAACCTTTTTTTTTCCTCTACACATTGCCATCTACTTTTTTAGCACCCACACACACACACACACACACACACACACACACACACACACACACACACACACACACACACACTCACAATGGGACACACTATGCTTGTTCTTGAGATGGTTCGGCTCAGTGGCTGCTACACTGGGGCCTTAATGCATTATCATATATCGGGTGGTCCTTGCCCCATGGACAAAAGGCTATTTAATACAATTTAATGACATTCCCAAGAATTGGGGGTGGAGAAGTGGTGTGTGTGTGTGTGTGTGTGTGTGTGTGTGTAGATGGAATGGTGGGATGAAAATAGCATCTGTGTTTTTCATGGCTCACCCATGCAAACACTGCAGTGTAAACTGCATGACTTTCAGTCCTCTTTTCTTTTTTTTTTGTTTGTTGTTGTCTATCTTTGTCTCCACCTGCAAAATCAAATATATTTTCAGGGAGGGGGGTGGGAACGTGATAGAGCTGAAGATAAGTACTCTTTCAAAATGCCATTCTGTCTGAGCCTTGGCAGCCCAGTGTGCAAAATAGTGGAATGAATACTCCAATTTCTTGAATGTTAGGTAAGTTGGTTATATCATAATGTAAAAATACTTCTTTATACCTCTTCCCTTATAAACATATAAACTTTTCCAGGTAAGAAATGTGCATACTGTGTAGTATTTGTTATGGAGAAATGGCAACGTCTGCCTTTCCCCTGCAGTAAAGACAAAACACACGTGTCATTTCAAACAAAACTCTGGGTCCCCACATTGTTTCTTAAAAAAAATCATCTTCATATACTTACAAATTTGCAGTGGTAATGTTGGGGGGGAGTAGCACGATGCAACTGATTTGATAGAAAACAATGTCAATTATTGTTTTCGAATGCTCCAACTGAACATACAGTAACCGAGAAACTGCTCCCGCAAAGTAGGATTAACATTTTTATGGGTATCAATGGAGGGTATCAAGGGAAGCTTGATTAAGCATGTATGAGTCATCAAGCCTGATAAATGTATTATGTTCTAAATATTTCCAATGATTAAATTATTAATTGTTACTTTTTTGTATTTCTACAGTGAAATCAGTAGCAAATATGAAAATATGTTGTGTTTGTTTTCGTGATGGGTGCCATCCCGGGCGTTCAGTGCTAACTTTTTCGTCACTAGTTACACTCTAATCCTGCCTCGAACATGTAAACGGGTGCAGAAGACAGCACCATGAAAACCAGTAAAACATCCCATAAGTGATTGACTGACTTGTCACCTAAAGAGGGTGGTTTGCTATGCTTTGAGTTTGCCTATTGTTAACTATTGCATTCAGTTATTCAGTGGATGAGTCCTCCATAGTTAAAACTTCGTACACCAAATAACATAACAGTGAATAAGCAGAAACCCTCAGTGCATGTAAAGCCTCACCATCTGTGACTGAAGGCTATGTTTAGGCAAAACACTTGATTAGAGAATCAAGATTAGAGAAAGATTTTTTGGAAAAAGTCAACATTGACACCAGACTGGACACATTTACTTTACAAATGTGAGACCAAATCACAAGTCTTTTGATAACCTTAACTAAAGTGTTCTATAAGCCTAAACGTAACTGAATGTAGCGGATGAATGCAGGTCAGGAAAAATGTTGCAGATGCACAGTAATACATGCAAAATGTGCATTTCCTCCCAAAAATAGTTGGCTATTTATACGGAATTATTACTTTGTGACACTGTGGTAGCAATGAAACACTGTTACCAGCAGTATCCACAGGCAATTATAATTTGGGGTACCCCCCCTCCCCCCACCCCAAATTAAAATTGTTGAAATTTTTTTGGTGTAATACAGATATAGTTCAATAAAAACATTTGCTTTCTCTTACGCTGACATGGCAAAAAAGAAACGTAATATTGAATTCACATTATGTTACCTTGATGTTCCTTCATCATCAGAAGTAACAAACATGGTCATTGTGTCGTGTTTAAAAAAATAATGATGTATTTATGGAGTTTGCATCCTCCTTTATAGGCCCTCTAGGTAAATATTTTTTATACAAGGTGTGTGATTTTCACAAAAAAGATTGTCAACACCTAATACTTGATGAGTGGCACCAGGTGTGGTAAATTTGACTTGCACTTTGAATTTGCATGAACTCTCAGGACAATCTCAAGCAGTTTGCTGAAAGCAAGAAAAAAAAAATGGGATTCAGGAAATCTGCTTTCAGAAGACCTAAAAAAAATTAGATTATATATATTTTCATATACCTGGATGTGGGATATGGAAATATATCAATGCATTTAGGGATACCAGTACCAGCAATGAAAACCATAATCCACTAGTATTTCAGACTCTTTCTAGAAGTGGAAGACCAAGAGAAATACCTGAGAGATGTCCGCGGACACTTGTTTAGGAGCTTCGTAATATTTCAAAACAAAGAACAGGGCACCTGAAAAAATCTACAGCTATGATATCAAGTGAGGTTTTCACAAGTCTGGATTGTTTAGGAGAAATTTTTGCAGGAAATGATTGTTTATTTCCAGACATAAGACAGCGTGTTTGGAACATCCTAAGAAGCATGTGAACCAACCAAATTAATTAAGGAACAAGATCATGTGGTCTGATGACACCAAAGTTCAATTATTTGGTCATAATTCAAATGTTTGTGTGGCAACAAAAACACTTCTTGTGATGGAGGAATCCCAATACCACAGTCAAACATTTTGGAGGCTCGCTGATGTTTTGGGGTTGTACGTCTGCATCAGGCATTGGAGGTTTTCATGAGACGGAGGGAAGAATGAATGCAGCCCAATATCAGAACGTTTTAAAGCAAAGCCTCCGACCATCAGTCAAAAAGCTAATGAAGAGGCACTGGATCCTTCAACAAGACAAGGATCCAAAGCACAAAGCAAAGTTGTACGCGATGGTTTAAAAGAAAAATTTGTATCTTCCTCCGTGGCCTTCCCAGTCTCCAATTAAAAGAATTAAATATTGCTAAAAACCTTGGGTAGATTTGAAGAAGGCTTTACATGGCAGACAACCAATCAATCTGGTGGACTTGGAACAATAATGCCATGGAGATAGAATTACACCTGAAAGGACACAAATGCTGCCCAGAGGGAACCTAAAAAGGTTGGAGGGGTTTATACAGGCAAAGGGAGGACAAATCAAATATTAGAGAAAATGTCATAAAGGGGATGCAAACCTTTGCACTGATGATTTTATTAAAACTTTCTTTTTATACTTTTTTATACTCACCGGATGATAAAGCAACATTTGTACCAGCTAAAATATGCCTTAAATATTTTGTTGACCCGCCAAAACATCTTTGTATTACTCTTTTTTGCCATTTCAAAGTGAGGGGATGCAAAGTTTTGCAGTACTCAAATTTAAGCTACATACTGTAGCTCTATTTTATCAGGTCATTAAGTGATTTCCATATCAAATGGCTTAACAGTAAATGCATTTTAATATCAAATACATGTAATTGAATAAAATAAAACAAAATACATTAGCATCAAAGTTGCACCCAAATACAGTACTTGAGTAATTGTATTGAGTTACTTTCCATTAACATCTGTCAATAAAATACAATTAATTTTGGCAGCTATCGCATCAGTAAGAGGTGACACAACAAGAACCAGCGACAAACAATTGGTTTTTGAAAAATGTCAAACATGAGATTTTTATTCTTTTCCATTTGACTCATCCTGTGTTCTTCATGTTTAAACACTGCTAAAATAACTGTGCTCCCGGCTCATATAGTGAGTGGTACTAGAAACCCAGTCAAAACTGTAGTCATTGGGCCCAGAAAACACAGTGAAAGGTTTGGATGCAATTCACATATAGGTCAATTAAATGCAACAACATCTGCTCTCTCCCTACCATTTGCATATAGCATTCATATGTTAATGATGTCCCTTGTTTTTTTTTTTTACTGCACGTGTGTATGTGCATGTGTGTTTCTGTGTGCTATTTGTTACTCTGTGTGCGTGTGTGTGTGTGTGTGTGTGTTATTTTTTTCCTGTACTTCCTCCCCTCCTCCCAGTCTCTTTGTATCGCCAAACAAAAAGAGATGCAGAAAATTTGGATTCATATTTTCTTCCTCCTCAAAAAAAAAAAAAAAAAAAAACCCAGATATGCCCGTCCTATTTTCACTTCCCCTCGCCTGATGATTAAAGGGGAGGTTAGATGACTGCCACAGTTGTTCCATTGCCGTTGCCCCTGATTTCCACAAGAAGCCCCTTTAACAGCAGAGAAAGCGAGGCCCTATCTCATCCCCAAGCAGCTTAATGCCTTATAAATCAATGATGACACAGATGGACTAGCGATAATCTATTTAGAATGCCTCACAGCAAATATTGTTGTGCAGATGATTAGACAGCCAGTTATTTTAACTCAGAACCCTAAACCCAATCTTCCACTTCTCATAATGCTCCTCAGATTTATAGTGGTAATTTGGGATTAGATTTTTATTTATTTTTTTGTATGAAATAAATTTTGGGGGAAAAAAAAAAGGGAGATTTTCAAAATGGTAGAAAATAAAAGTGAAACCGGGTTGTGATAGTTTAAGTGCTTGGCTACATGTTTGTTTGCCTCTCTGCTTGTGTCTGTAAAACTGTGTGTGTGAGTGTGTGTGTGTGTGTGTATCCTGGGTGGCATGGGCAGCTTGAGGAACAAAAGACATGAAGAGGTGCTGGTGTCTGTGCCAAGGCCATAATGATAAGGCATGTTTCGTTAAAGAAGGGAGAGACAGGCTTTTAGCACAATTGTATCTCCAGGGCGTGTGTGTGTGTGTGTGTGTGTTTGAGTCTAGTGACACAAGGGGGGTTAATGGCAATCCAGGGTCTCTGCCCCTTTTCATGGTCCTTGGGTCTCAATTTGGCATGCGTGGGTGAGGAGGAGGAGGAGGAGGAGGAAGGGAAGGAAAGAAAGGGAGGAGGAGGAGGAGAAGCGAGCAGAGGAGGAGTGCAAAAATGAAGTGGAGGTTGTCAGACGTGGCAGCTGCTTGGAGGCCCTGATAAATATAAGCCCTTATTGATCGGTTGAAAATGAAAGATCCCCGAGTGGCGTGCAGTATTTAGCTTCTTGTCTGCCTCGCGTCAGCGGTGGCCTTGGCTTGGAGGGATAGATTTTCAGCTGTGCCTCCGGGCACCACAGCGCGCTGGCTTTGATTTCATCTTTAACCTTTTTCGGCTGCGTTCCCTTGACCTCTGCGGCATCGTTCGCTGAATTTGTTAGATTTTCATTTGGACATCGACCCTGCCCCCCCACCCCCCACCCCCCGCCCCCACACCCCAAAACTCTTCCTCTCCACTCATCACTGTCTTCCTCCTCATCCCTGTCCCTACTCACATCTATATTTTATCGCCACCGTCTTCTTTAATCTCCAGTGTTTCTCTCCCCTGTAGGTGGACATTCCAGTAAGCAGTGGTCAGTCAGGAGTGACAGGGAGACCCCACTCGATCCCAACAGACAGGTTGCATTCCAGCATGCAGTTGGTGTGTTAAGGTAAGCTCACGCACAGTTCGTACCTTAGCCTGGCCTGTAGCAAAATGTCCCCAACTTGAAGCTTTGTCACATTTCCCTAAACCCTGTATATTTGCTTCTCACACTGTAAGGATAAAAGAACAAGACGCATACACACACACACATAAATGCACACATGCACTCACACACTCCAACTGTTCCTCATTCACTCACCATTTAGTCTTATCCCCAAAGGCACTCTGTCTTAAACCAAAACACACACACACACACACACACACACACAGGCAGTCACACAGCTACAGTACACTGCTGCTATGTGCGCAGACAGAACTTGTAACAATCTGGATTGTGATAATCTATGATAATCATCCACCACATGCCACCTAAAAACGCACATGGGTGGCATTCAACACCCACACTGGCACATTGCTTCAGTGCATCTCGCCTCCCTCTCCTGCTCTCCCCCAATGTCACTACCTCCAGCGTCAATGTCACCACTTTGCTCCTTATTTCTCTTTTTATGTATGAGGAGGCTCACACTATAACGCATGACGAACTGGGGGGGGGGGGGAAGGAACGAATGTTGAACAATTTATGTTTGGCATTAGTGTAATTGAATCCCACTCGTATATCAAAGAAAGAAACTTGCATGCTGTGGGTGATATAAATGCAAGCTAGGGATCCATGAAAACAGGGATCTGTCCCTCCCCTTTTTCCTTGTCTTCTGAACAATGTCTCCCATCTCTCCCTCTCTCTCTCTCTCTCTTTTTTAAACTCTCTCCCCTCCTTTAGCTAGATGGATGATAAATTCCCAGCCAGAGAGCCAGCAACAGCTGTTGGCAGACAGGCCTGATATGAGAATAGCAGCATAGGATGAGCAGGCATTAAAAATTAATATGCTATTTAGCCTAGGTGTATTTTAGGTATTTGACATTTTCATGTCCGGGACAGACTAAATTTATTCATAGTACAGAAAAAAATAAAAATAAGAAGAGAGGAATCGGTGGGGGTGGGGGGATGGGGGGTAGCGTGGGGTGTAGGAAACACTAAGTGAAGGCCATTCAGGTTTTATGGTCACCCTGTTTCACCTTGCCTCCCTGTTTGCTTCACTTCAGAACATGACAAGGCTGGAAACTGTTGTCCAGTAAACGTATCACTTTTATCAACTCAGAAAAGCTTCAGTATTTTTGTACATTGTTAAAGAGACCTTGACACAATGCCATGTGCTCGTTCTGGAACTGGCATTTTGCAGCAATTACATGTTTCTTTTTCTATTAGTACTTCAGTAACCTATAATATACATTTAAAGTAAGGTTCAAAGCAGAACAATAATGAAGTTGTAATGAAAAAGTAGGTTGGTTCTCATTTGTTTCATTGAGTTCCCTTTATCTAGTTTTACGATTGAAAATCTGTTTGTGTTTAACATCAATATAATGCATAAATGGGGAAACGTCTGAAGGTTGAAGGTGTGTTTAGCATTGCATTCAGATCTTACCAGAGAGACCACGGTATTGTTCTGTGTAGATACACTTAGCATTAACATTCATGATTTATCTCAGAAACAGCAGTTCAACAAGATGCTATGAGCCCAAAGGAGTAAAGGCTCCGGTGTGTTAGTAGAGCTTCCAGGTACTTTTTTATGGCCTCTCTCAGTGGATGAGGTTGTTCACTTATCATGGAGATGGTTTTTTATCACAATTGTTGTTCAGTGTTAAGTGTGTACTTACAGGTGGGACAACTTAACCCCTGTTTATATGACACATGACCAGATATGTGTAGTATGTTGGGCGTACAATATTACGACAACAGCGATTACAGGTGTGATTTAAGATACTTTCTCAAGTCATCCAGAAATTATTTTAACGGTTACTACTGTGTTTACAGTCGTTTTGACAGATGAATGGTAAAGGAGTTAAAGGATTGAGAGCTAAATGCAGAAATACAAATTTGATACATAATTAATAATTTATAAAGAAAAAACACCACAAAATAATTATGTACATTTATCAAGATTAGAAATCTAAATGCCAGTTTCGTACTGCGAAGCTCCCGTTTTGTCAGCCACTGTTCTGACCCCCTGGAAGAGCAACAATCCCATGGTAAACCATTCTAGGACAGTCCTCTCTTTCCGTCTGTCTCTCTTTGCCTTGCTTGGCGATTATAGGCTAAGGCTGGTCTTGTACATATCCTACCTCATCCCTTCCCTAGTAGTCAGTGTGAAATCCTAGACATGGCCTGGATTTGACCTCCTGAGAGGGGGTGAACTGAGATTGTGCGTGTGTAGGGGGTTATCAACAGTACCTCCTATAGCATCCATATATTCAGCTTTTTCATTTTTGACTTCTGTCTTCAACATATATATTTATATATCTGCTCTAAGTTCATCAGGAGGAAAATGCAGTTTCATCCAATGCCTGGGTACAATCCAAGTCTATTGCTGTTTGTGAGACGATCGCAATTCATCTCATGTCTGTTTAGAGTAGTGTGTATTAAATAGAGGGTAAAATGTTTTGTGAAATTATATCAGCGCAATTAACTTTTCATTCATTGTAAAAACAATAAATAAAAATCACGCGATTAAAAAATATACAGATATACACAAAAATCTAAAACTAATATGGACATCAGTGCTATATTGTTTCATCTTATATCAAATTCTTGTTATACATTGTGTCAAAAGGTTTGTTTAATGGCTCGTTTGATGTCAGCTATATCTAGTTCAGTTTATGTAAACATAAAGAAAATATTTCTTTACCAAAGCATGGAAAATTACTAAATTTGTTATTCAAAATCAAAATATTTTTTCTTCAGAAAAAAAAAAGAAGAAAGAAATAGTTTAAAAAGTATGGAAGTAGTGTGACTTTGTTTACAGTCCCACACGAAGGAAGCTGGTGTGGAAAGGATGGTTGCACATGCAAAAAATAGTTCACACCACATTTTCTACATCCCTTCTACTCCTAAAGTGCTGATTTACAAATTGACCACAGTCTTTGAATCTTGAAATAGTTTGAAAATAGTTTTAATGACATTTTTAATTACAGAAGGGATGCAAAAAAACAAAAAAACAAAAACAAAGAACAATAAACTTAAAGATCCAAGCAATAAGTTATGACAGATAGAGGAAATCCATCTGTATTCCTGTGGACTTTTTCATACGCGTGTTCGACTCTTTCCTACAACCCAAAGAAGCATTTGTAGAATGCCCCCATGGCAGCAGGCATCTGTGGAAAATGCACTAAAATGCAGCTAAATAATTCACGGCAAATAAAAACATGTGATGTCATGTACATAATGTCTTTATGGTTACAGTAACAACAAATTTGATTTTTTTTTTACACTGCCCTCAAGATTCATCTGCATTGTAGACCAACCGACAACTTTTGTACAAGTGGATACATCTGAAAATGATGTGACGTGTCGCTTTAACTACAGCCACTTGACACTGTGCCGCATCGCTGTTGATTGCTTTATTCTGAAGGTACAAACGACAAATAGCCTCATATTTTACAGGAGGACAATCTCATTCAGTCACTGCTCTCAACTTGTAAACTGTCTTTATGGGTGTTATGGTGCCCCACATAATAAACTCATCAACAATCATTGATTCACTTCTGTGAAAGGGGGATGTGGTAGAGCTATGTTTTGACCGTCTATCCATGTCTTTTAGCTTCATTCATACTTGGACATACCATGTATGTGTGTCAGTACCCATGACGTAACTGTGGTTACTACCCCAGTCCACTATGGTGGACAAATACAACAAACAAAGAAGCACTGTCATTGGAGTTGCCATCATGTTTTGCAGTGAGCATGTGGTTAACGAGCTATTATTCCCGATTACAGTGTAAATAGGAGCATTGGTCACCTGTCCACGTCTGTCTCTGGACAAGAGTATGTGGAAAGTATGATCAAGGCTTTACTCTGCATGTAGAGTTAACTGAAGTTCACTTTCAAACGCACGTAAACCAAATCTGCAACTTTCAGTTTGCTGACCCGGAGATGTGGCTTAAACTTCAGAAAAGCTATTTATTACCAATTCAATACTTTGTCCCAGTGCTGGTTTCTTAGTTTTACACTTATCACAGGTGCACAAGTACCGTTAAGTATACAGCATATCCAATTTCTACAGCCAAGGTAGTGGATAAATAGACGAAAGTACAAATACAATAGCTGTTCTAACTGACAGCTGTATTCATGCTCGCTTACATACTGACGGTGCAACATCAGCATCGCTTGTCAATGCGTTTATTTCCTGTATCTTGGGTTCGGCAGTTAAGTATCTCGGACTGCCACTTATTCAATTTCATTCCCTCCACCTTCTTTTCCTTCCTCTTGCCTTTTTCTCTACAGTTCTGTTTGGCATGGCACCGTACTGTATATACGCTGACTCTTATTACCTTGGGGAACGTTTAGCAGCTCTGTGTTTAACACCATAACCTCTGCTACATCGGCAGCGGCAATGGGGAGAGAGAAAAAACCTGGGAGGTGGAAATCAGAGACAGCTCGTGTTAGGCAAGCGTTCGACTGATCACCGATCACGATAAAAATGCAAAGAGAGAGAGAAAGAGAGAGAGCATGTGACAAGCCCACTTTATTTCAACCTATTGCATGATCAGTGATTCTTAAGGGGAGGGGTAATTTTTTTTTTTTTTTTGCGATATCTCACACTACAAAGTAAACAGAAATCAAAGCCCTTCACGCTCGGAGACAGAAGCACTATATGAAAGAAGAATCTTAACAACTCCTTCATTTCTGCTCTTTTTTCCCTTCTGTACTTCTCATTGATTTCATGTAACTAGTGTTAAGTGAAGCTATTTGAGAGACAATGGATCTACTTGACTTTCTGTCTTGGAAGAAGATGGTGATTGGCTCCTAGTGTGGTCAAACAAAGCTTCTAATAAATCTATCTTTAGTAGAACTGCTCTTTGTTTTATTATGATTCTTTCGTTATGTGATCAAACTCTGATATTCATTCAACAAATTAAAAGTTCATCTGAGATGTTCACATGTTTGTGTTGGTGGTGTGTTCGTCAGTGTCACTACGGCCAATGTTCTTTTGAGTCTGCTGTCTCTTGGCGGTTCACTTACCTCCTCTTTCATTCAAATACCCCCCACCCCTCACCCTCCCCTTTGTAGCATATTGTAGACATCAAGCTGTCCCCCCCCCCCGTCCCCACCCACTTTCACATTTCCTACTAGACATCAGTGCACAGAGATTTTAGAGAGGTAGGCATCTTGACAGATAACAGGAGTTAAAATCGAGTCATGTCAATCTCCAACAATGTGCTGAGAACAGTCCATGCATGTGGACCAAACACTGAAAGCCAATCAGAGACAGATATGGTGGGACTGTCAAGGTAATTATAAAAGACAAAGGAAGCACATTTAGAGAGTTTGGGGGTGTAGGGCTCTGAGACGGGAGCTCAAACACACAGACACACACACACACATGGACATCCGCCCAGGGGGGTTCTCACTCCGTCCCATCATCCTCCCAGGATATCAACTTGTAATTGATATATGGGCTTGACCATTTCTCCCCACCTCTCTCACATTTGTGTGTGTGTTAAGGTCCCCTTATCTAGATTTCACCTGTGATTCTTCCTGTTGCCCTCTCTATGGCTGACCCACCACTTCCCCCCATGTGGGTTGGACAGAGATGGATGAGCATAAGATGAAAGCAAAAGAAAAAAAAAAAAAGGAGAAGGTCCGCACCGCCACAGAAGGCTTAATGTGTTATTAAAGTAACTTCCAGCGTATCAGCAACAAGAAGCCTCAACTTCCTCATATCCTCTGGATCCCCTTGCCCCCACCTCTCTCTCCTCCTTTGTGGCATTGCTCGCTCGCCTCGGCAAGCTTCCTGAATTAAACTGCCGGCTTCCTGTTCTTTTATATGCACGGCCACATCTGGGGCGCCCGCTCGCAGGGCCCCACCGCTTAATAACAATCACCTTCCCTTTCACTCGGCCCTGATTGTTTCTAATTCGCCCTGACAGATAGTAGCTGACAAGCCGCCCGCGCCTCCCTCCCTTCGTGACCCGAGCTCACTCAGCACACTTATAAGGCCTGTCATTTTTAATATTTGATTTTCACTTCGTAAAAAGTTATGTGTTTTAGAGCTGCCACAGCCACCGCCACCACCCCCACTTCCTCCCCAATCGTATGATGAAATCAGTATTTAACTGAAACCACATCCAATGGCCATCCCTCCCCCCTTCCCCTCTCCCTTCATCGCCCTTTCACTCCATCCCTTTTTTTTCATCCCCCTGCACCCAATCTCTTTCCTCCTCCTCTTTTATTAATTGTCTTTCTCTCTTTGTGCCTTCATAATTTCCAACTTCTTCTTTCATTCTGTCTCTTTCACTCAATCTCTTTCTTTCTCTTAGGTTTTAAAGACAAGGCAAGGAGATGAATGTAGCAGCAGGATTGTATAGACTCACATATGAGCCAGTGTCTAACCCACAGTGAGCCACCTTTGCAGCCACATTCATCCAGGCGCATACAATACAAAGCCACACGGCTAAGAAAAGAGCTGTGCGTATTGACAAATAACCGGCATCCACATCCGTCCGTCAGACATGCATTTTACTGGCTTCCAGTGTTATTTGCTTTCCATTGATTCCCATTATAAGTGTATGGAGCCCTGTAAAATGCATATCAGGTAGGCTGATCATTAAATGAAAGGATGAATTCATTGACAGCTTGATGGATGACATTTTGCAGCGCAATCCATATAGACCTTCAATAAAAACACAATTTGGAGCTTAAGACAAAAAAGAAAAAAAAAACTGAGGCATTTAAGATGGAGAAGAAGAGGGAAATGATGATTAGAATATAGATACCCATCTTCACTTCCATCATCATCAGTGCAAGATAGTGGAAAAAAAGAGCGTTAAAGGGATTTTTCGAAAATGTGTATCAACACATAGTGTCATTAAGGATAACCTTTTGGCATGTTGCCATTAAAATTGGAAATAGACAGGACGCAGATAGTCTGATGCACTTTATATCGTGTAGTTAGGAAGAAGATCAAGGTGATGGATATGCCTGTAAGTATGTGAGGTCACTTTTATGCCACAGACCTGTAGTTAATGTTTGCTTAGTGGTAACTACAATGATCTCTAACCTAAGACAAGTGGTTTGGTTGCCTAACCTTAACCCAGTGGCAGCCGCTCAATTAAGGGCAAACATACAGTGTAGTGGACGTCAGCTTCAACAAATAATTCATACTGTGTATGATTATTTGAAGTCAGCACATCAGAAACTTTTTTTGAGAGACAAATGTGCAAACACACAAAGTATAGAAAAAAGAAGAAGAATAAAGAATAAGAGAGCAAAATAATAAATATTGAAATACACAAAATGTAAGAATGAGGATTTTGATGAAAAATAAGGATGAAGACAAAATTTTTTACTTTATTTAAAGACTGTTGACCTTGGCCACTGTTGCAGTTGCAGTATATATGTTTATATTATGGGATAATATTTATTTTAGTACAATTTTGTGATATTACTTTAGATTAATTTATACATTGTTGGAAGAACTACTCAGTGTGGAAATACTCTGTTCAAAGTAAAAATAAATACAATTTAAAATTGTACCAAAGAATTCAAAATTGTACTTAGGTAAAAGTTCAAAGCATCAGCAAATATGATTGTACTGTATGTTGCATTGTTAATCCAATTCCAAAAAATTAGGTAGTAAAATTAGTAACTAGTAAATGGAGTAAAAAGGCCCTAAAATTGTAGCGAAGACAAAGTTTGAGAATGGAAATACTTAAAGTTTAAAAATGGAAATAAGTTAAAACACCTCAAAATTACTCTTAAGTACTTATGTAAATGAACATTGTATCTTCCCACCATAATTCTACAGTATGAAATTAACTAAAATAGTGAAAGTATTTTCTATTCTCTGTCACAATAGGAGACATTGTAACAGTGCACTACATTATATTTCTACACTAACTTCCTTCTCTCCTCATATGTCACATTTAAATGTGTGTAGGAGTGCAGAAGACAGCACCCTATGACAAACAGAACACAGTTTCACAAGTAACTGAGTGGCCAATCAGGAGCTCACACATGGAAGTCTGTCTCTGTTTGGGTTTCTTGTAGTATTAATATTTACTTTATTATTAGAGAAACAGATGCTTTGGGTTACAAAGATCTTCTTTTGTGAGCTAAAGTTTAGTATTCCCACTTTTCTCTGCCCATTCCGAGTCAGGCTGTAGTACGGGGTCCAAAGAGGCATTTCGTTTGTGTGGATGTTCATCTCAGTCACAAAAAGTTTTATTTTTTTGATAATAAATCAGATATCGGACTACATATACAACACGACATATTCTCCCCACAAGTAAAATACTATCAGATAACTAAATCATCCACCAACTCTGCAAACACTTTTTTCTGTAATTGCAGCCAGCCTTGTTTCAGCGTAACATTTTCTAACCACCAAACTCCCCCAATTACCCCCCCCCCCCCTCTAAATACACACATGCGTACTCACACACACACACATAAAACCCCAGCACACCCACCCACCAAGATGTACTTCCATTTCAGGACACCGCGGTGCCCGGGGCGCACCCACTGCCATTCTCCGTCTTCACCCGACGACAAAAACACAACTAATTGGAGTACCACTGCATGTTTTCACTAAAGGCACTATTTAATTACATTTGAGCTGGGAATGAGTATTTTGGGAATGTCTGTATGTTCATTCAAACAAATGGAGCGAATGAAAAGCAATATTTGTTTTGCTTTGATTAGCAAATGGGCAGGGTAATTTGTTAAGGAGAGAAAAGAGTGAGGGCAGAAAATCTCAGTTTAACCCCCAGCTTTCCAGCAGTAGGCTGCTCTCACTCTGTCTCTCTCTCTCTCTCTCTCACACACACACACACACACACACACACACACACACACACACTCACTCACACAGAAACATGCCCCTTCCATCCTAAACAATAATGAACTTTTGCTCTTGGCTTTGACTCTGACCTCCATCCTCTGCTCTGTTTTTCCTGTCTCTTCCTCTTTTTTTTTTTTTTTTTTGCCCCTTTTCTCCATGATCCTCAGTCTCTGTCCTGTGGTCCTCCTGTTCATAAATCCTTTATTAATAACTCAGTGAATAATGTAAAGACTATTGTTTTCTCCAAGGTTGTATTAATAAACATGAATGAATTTATTTGTCTTCACCAAAGCATGATTAATGCACATTGATGCCTGGATATTGCTCACTCTGCCCTGCATCACCAGACACATATTACCCCACCCCCACCTTGTCACTACCACCCCCCCACCCCCAGACACCCAAAAAAAGACATATCAACATTAAATATTTATGGCATAATATTAATGGTTTTGTAAAGAAAATAACAAGTTATTAATCCTCTGATTAACAACTGATTAACCTTTTTTATTAAACATGTGATCCGTGCATCATCGACTCAGGATATGTTGACTGACTGCTCTGCAGAATAATTATTTTTGTGTCTTTTCTAATTGCAAAAATCGCATGACTGAACTATATCTAAATATATATATATATATATATATATATATATATATATATATATATATATATATATATATATATATATATATATATATGTGTATATGTATATGTGTGTGTGTGTGTGTGTGTGTGTGTGTGTGCTTCTCTTTTGCCTTGACACATGCACAGATTCTCACACTTGTTCCAACAACACGAGATGAGACGTGTAGCCCTAGATGACGACGAGGGATAAAGGAAAGGGAGAAAATGAAACACACAAACATAACATAACTGGCACATTCTTTCACATTGAGGGAGAACAAGAGCAGCGCCTAAATTTAGCCGCAGATCTTTTTTAAAACAATGGGGTTTAATTCACATATCCGTTTATTCTGCAGTCACTGGCACGGGGTGGGAAAGTGGAGTGAAAACATGGCTGAAGGACAAAACATTTTCTCCTTTTTTTTTATTTTTTTTGCTTCTGCTCATCTCAATGCCATTGTCTGTGTATTTTTAGTTCTTGTCAACTAAAAGACAATTATGTTATATTTTCTGACATAATGGTACTGACTTGAGTTTGAAGGAGACTGAATCAAACACAATACAAAGTTTAAATCCACCTATTGAATTTAAAAATTGAATCTGTTTTGGAAAACTGTGGTATGGAAAGGGTTTGAGTAGTTATTATGCAGATGTTTATAGTAGAAATATTATAAAAGCTATACAACGAAATTATTTTCCACCAATTAAAGAAGCAATGGTGCTGCTTTAAAATCAGCAATATTTTTACAGTCTATTCATTACAATTTACTTAAAAATGTTACATCCATAACTGATGATTAGCAAATAAGTTTAGCAATACCAGTATGGAATGGAAATTGCCATGATGTCATATTGAGTTTTACAGGATTTACTTAGCCTACTGTGCAAAACCACTGGCAGAGGCCTTTTAAAAGTTCCTACTAACTTTTTTCTACTTCACTTTTTGTCATTTACAAGTGCAATCTGAAAGCAGGAGCTCATATAATCATCTTATGAATCCACTTCAAATTTAGATTTTATGCAATTTGGTGAGAATGCGGCGCTCACAAATTCAAACAGCGTCAGCTGCAACCACACTTAATCTAACCACCAGCAGCAGGTTTCTATGGTTGTTCATAACGAGCAATAGGCACCTGTGAAGGGGGCTCCCTGTCCAGGGGATTCCTGGATATCCCCAGTTAAGATCATGTGAAGTCCCTGGTTTTCTCTGTAGGACTGGTTCTCCTAGTCGAGTCTGGCTTAAACCCTGGCTTGTTTGCTGTCGTGTCATGTGCCCTTTTATTTCATAGAATGGATGAAACTGTAGGAGATAAACATGGACAAACTGCATAGATTGTACATGACACAACGAACCTGAACAAAAACCTAAGAACTTCAAAACAACACACCTTTTTAGTTTAAGTCATATTTTTTGTTTTTTGTATATTTTCTAAAATTATGTTGTAATGCTTTTCTTCAAATGAACCAAATTCCCTTTTTTCTAAGCCAAACTTGGCTGTTAGGGGGCAATTTAGGGCATTTTAGTGATTTCTGTTGTTTCATGCCTTATGATGTCTTGCTTCACTTCTGTCTTAAAGTCTTTCCATCTCCTAACCTTCTTCTGGGAATCCATTAGGATAAAATTTAAAAAAATGTTAAATAAATCATAAATAAATACACCTTTACTCTTATAGCAATCCTGACCAGGAAGTTTTTCCTGTTGAAGTTTGTTGTCGTGGAACTCCGCTTAAGATGTCGATTCTTCACAATTCCACTTCTGTGGTCACTTCATTGTCTCTTCTGCTGCTGCTGTCATCTGATTTACTCCCCATCTAATTCTCTTTCCAATCTCCTAATTTTTTTGGAAGATATCATTTTTTATGCTGCCATCAAAATGAATTAGTCTGATCCCAGAATATGCTGAAGGACTCATGGTTTGGCCCAGTTTCTCCAAAGTGCTAGGTTCAGTTTTTGGTCATTCTGTTAAATGTGTGTGTGTGTGTGTGTGTGTGTGTGTGTGTTCAGTTAATTTGCAAGTTGGATTTTTAAGGCCTCCTGGGTGCTGGGGGGTATTTATAGTTGTGCTCACACAGAGTTGGACTTTACAGTGATTAAGAAAATAGTAAAGGTGGTTATTTTATTTTTTTGATCACTTTTTAAATATTATCTTTTATTGAAACACACAAACTCTATATGCTTGTGAGTACAATCATTGACATAATCCAAGTTCTAGCCCCTTCCCCTAACCCTAATCTAATTCTAACCCTGACCGTAAAACCCAGTCTTGACACCTAAAAAAGCCCTTTGAACTTGTGTGGACGAGCCAAAATGTCCTCATAACACCAAAATGTCCTCACAACAATGGTATTGAAACAAAATGTGTCCACAAAAGGTAATAAAGACACGTACACACACACACACACACACACACACACACACACACACACACACACACACACACACAGCAGGTACATGAGCCTTAAGCCTCTTATAACTTCTTGTCTCCATGCTGTGCAGACACAACACTGTGTTAGGGAGAGGTTTAGGCATGGTGCGGGCCTTCCTTAATTACTGGGGGATTGCTAAGCAGATATGACTCTGCTTTCACTGAAGTAGGTGCTGGGTCAGTGGTGGCCTATGGGATTAGCTGTACACACACTAGCTTCAATCATAAAAAAAGTGAGAAACATGTTCCAAAGGAAGTGGAAGAGCTTCAGTAATGTCAAAGAGTTTGCAGACTGCACTGTGCTACTGAGTATTGATAAACTGCTACATTTTTATACATTTATCCCACATCATATCTCTGACCTGAGAAACTATCGCTGAATATATAAGTGCCATAAAAAGCATAAATATGCAGAGTCAAGTGTTCCGCCATTTAACAGTAAGTTATTAGTTTTGAATAGCCCATAGTTATGGGTCAGTAGACTACTTCCTACCTACCAGTGTTATCATCACAGAGCCATGTGTTAAATTAGCGACGTAAAGAGTCTAGTACATCATTATTGACTTGTACTACTTGAAGGCCACCTATATTTCACTGGTTCTAATAGAAGAAAAAATAACTTTAATTTTTTGTTATCAACTCTATAAGACTGGTCCAATAATACAGTATTTAGTGAAAATAAGCCAAGAAACACAGGTGCTTTCATACAGGGTATAAGTGGTCATTGGTTGTTTGATGTGAATGGAAGTGTGAAATGTGAATCATATGCCTAAGTCATACCTTCTGAATTACACATCCCCTCAAAGAAAGGAGAGAGGAAAAAAGACACACACACACACACACACACACTTCTCTCTCTCTGTAGAGCGCAGTGGTCTGTCACTCCGCTGTGCACACATTAGATTTGTCACTAGAACAAATAGAGACACGTTGAGTTTAGTCAAAACACTCCAAACTGCCGTGAGTTTCAGTGGGCGGGAGACATTTTCGCCTCCTTGTCACCAGCGTGAGTTTGGACGTACCATCGCAGGAGTTTCGGTGACAGCCCAGTGAAGGCTGCTTTGTTTGCCTAAGTCGTCTCCATTCCCTTTAATGAGCCATTATGGTTATGTTTTGTCTCAGTTGTGTTCGTTGGCTGGCTGAGTTTCTGAGAGGGCTAGACAGAGGAAGAATGGGTAGGGGGCTTTGCACCGCTTTGGAGTATTTGAGGAATAATAATCTGTTTGAGAAACACATAGTGGATTAAAACGTCAGAGCATGATAAAAAAAATTTAAACCAATATCGTATGTTGCAGTTTTATCAAAAACCCAAGGTAATTAACGTTACCTGTTTTTGATATTGTGAGGGTAAATGTCACATTTATCTCCTTTGGGACACTGAGCGACTAACAAGTACACACACATGGGTAGAAACTTTCATGCTATTGCCCAACAACATTTTACCATGTGGACTGGAAGTGCCACAGGAAGTGGGAACCACTTTGTACCACTTACCCTGTGACTGGTGGAAATGCCCCTTCGACGTCATAAAAAACTGTCTTATCTTCCGGGAAAAAAACAAACAATTTTTGTTGGTTTAAGATTGGGGAATTGGGGACAAAGCGTTTAAAAGAGGTTCAGTGCAGTAGGGTCTGGTCATTACTAATCAAATAACCTGAAGCTTTACTTTGCTTATATGAACGAGTTTGCTGTTTTTTCCACTTTGACTAGATCTCGGTAACAGTGTCGCGATTGACTCTCAACAACTCTTACAGTTCTGTAAGACAACACTGTTAAGCTCCCTCAACTGCTCGTTGAAATGTTTCCCAAGTCAAAGCCTGTGTCTTGAAGGTAAATTCTCTACCGTCTTCCTGTATATCCTCTTCATCCATCTTTTCTCTTGTCTCACCCATGCTTGGAGGTGTGAGGAGCTTCCTCCATCCATGTGTTAAACAACACATGGCAAACTTTAACAGACCGCGATGGAAAATGAAGGGGATGCTGAAAAGGGAAGATGAGGGGAGTTGGGTGGCTAAGCAGACACAGTGACAACCCACCTGTCAGCAGGTACTCAGTATAATTGGTAAACGAAGGCCGCGGGATAGTAGTGGTGCCCCTTCCCTTCTCTCTGTCTCCTGCTCTGTTCTTGGTTTTGACGAGTATTTGAAGTTGCCAGGCAGTCAGTGGAAGCTCGTTTCAGTGGAAGCTTCAGCGGAAGCTTGTTTGATTCAGGGTAGCCTGGAGAGAAGAAAAACGAAAGAGGTAAAAAGAGCACATGTTAAATGTGAATGGCTACCCCGGTAAGTTGGCCAAGGAGTGGACAGCCTCGCCCGTACACCTGTACATTTCATTGTGGACTCTGAATGGATAAATGTATTTTTTCATCCGCATTCAACTCATCCCCCCTTCTCTCAATCCCAATTCCAGCCATCAGGCTCTGTTTGCCCTCTAATGAAACATATTCATCTTCATCTCACTCTCTCGCGGCTCTCAAACTCACTTTACAGCATAGTCAATTAAACCCTTAGGGGCCACTCTGTGCGTAAAAGGATATATAATGCTTTGACATTTCAGTGAGTCCACATTAGGCACACCCATAGAGCATTGTGCTTTGAGCTGGATGGGAAATAGTCATAGCCGGGCCTAGAGGTACAGTAGAGGAAAGCCAGTCCGAGGGATTGGGTCTCTTCTAAGCTAGTTAGCTCTTTGGATTCAGTTACTTATGCTGATGTAATAGGGCAACTGTAAGCTGATAGTGGAGTCTCTCCGTGACCCCTGTGCTGGCTCTTATTCTTATATTAGGCTACCTAATATATACTAATGTGTATATAGTGTAACGATAGACTAACTAATAAATAACTAAAATGGACTGCACTCAATAAATGAGTTTGTTAGGCTTGTAGATGTCCATTTAGACTTCTTGCATTTTCAGGATGTCCTTCTAGGGACTTCTTCTATCATCCATCTTATCTAAATCAGTGATTCTGCTTTATGTGCTCGAGCTGGTTGCTCCTAGACATCCACACACACTTATTGAAACAACTGGGGTCAGCAGTGCAGTGATGCAAAGCAAGCCTCATAACAAGCCTACTGCCCCAGGGTTGTGTGTGTGTGTGTGTGTGTGTGTGTCTCTGCACAGCTTGTAGTTGATCCTGCATCTCTATGGCACGAAACAGCTTGACATGGCCAACTTCTCCTAAAGGCTGAGATCACCCCTTTCCCCCCTGTCACATCCCCATCTGACTTACTTGGGACTCTTACTTGTGCTGTGCGCAAGCGTGTGCAAACACTTCACACACTTTCTGTTTACGTTAGATCACTGAAACCATAGTTTCGTAGCTTTTCCAGAGCTTTCAAACATACCTTTGTATTATCTTTCATGTTCATGTTGACCATGACCATTTGTTTGTTGGGGGGGTATCTGGGGACCTGTATGGTTTTGTGATTAAATTCAAGGAAATGCAGGTCCTTTACGGGGATTTTGGCAGCACATTTCAATACTTAACTAGAGTTTTGCAGGATCATTATTTATTAGCATTCTGCCTGTCAATATGTTGTATATTATGTTTTTCATTCTTCTGAGCTGCAACACAGCCCAAGACCATGTTTTTTCCATCCTATTTTTAATAATCATAATGACCAGGCCAAATAAAATGTACCCTAAAGCAGTTTTGGAGAATCGTGCAACAAACTGCCTGATATTTTCCAAAAGTTTTAAAATTTACTGTTAATAGTTCAAACTTTAGAGGTGACGTGACTTTTAGAGAAGTTTGAAGAGTTTTATAATACCGGAATCCAAGCCATGGTTCTTAACTTCACCAATATTGTATTCCTTCAATTATGTCCTGCTGTCACGTCCGACGGATTAAACTTTTAATTCATAGCAAGCCATCTCTGATTTCCTATTGAAAGAGGGATAATACAGTTGTGTTTTTGACTAGGATACTAATGTTGACTGTTTTATGATGGATTGTACGTGATTCCTACATATTTGTTGATTATGTTTGTTTGCATCAATAGATCTCTGTGTGTAAGATGGGTAAACTCTATTTCGTATGCCCAGCCACCAATATGTAGAACAACAGTGCTGGGCTTCTATTGTCTTAAGCTACTCTATAGGGGTTAGTTGGCACTGCATATGAACAGATGTGTTTCAAATCATTGTTGTTATTTACCAGTGATAGGCTAGAGCTCAAGAACATGTCCCCCCTGTTTCTGATTTATTCATTTGGACAGTGAATTTATGCAGAGATGCTGAAAACCTGGATCCTTCCTGCATGGAACGACAAGAAGATGTATTATTCATAAAAGCTAATGCATTGTTTCTGTTGCTTTATACATGTTTTTTGTTCTCTCATCCTGCCCCTACCCCCCACCCCCCATTGAATTCTCTCAGGCAAAGGTTGGCAGTTAAATGTCTGTGTTGAAATGAGAAGTTTGAAAGACGAAGTGCTATGTCTGTATATATATATATATTTATATATATATATATATGTGTGTGTGTGTGTGTGTGTGTGTGTGTGTGTAAACTGATTTAAATCGCTCTTTGAGCCCTACAGAATAGCGCTTTAAATGTTAAATGGGGGTTGAAGCCTGCCTGAACTAATTTGTAGGGCTTTGCACCGTGTTGACATTTAAATGTGATAAGAATAGCAAACTGTACCGCCGACCTATTTTGAAGATGCTTTCGGAATACATTCACATCAGCTGCGACCTATAATTAATAAAAAAAGACAGGCCTCCCTCGCTCTAGATTTGATTATAATACAACCTTATAAACACACCAGGGATAGATGAGAGGAGACGACGAAGAAGACGAACTAGGGGAGGGCAGAAAAGGGAAGAATAACGGGAATAAAAACAAGAGAAATGATGGGGGCAGGAATTAAGAGGGAGGTGGAGTGCGAACACCTGGTCTTTGAGGCAGATTGCGTTGGCTGGCTGCTGTGCTATCACATTACTCTGATCCTGCCTCTCTTGTTTGTCAGAGAATTGAGGAGAAAGAAAGAGAGAGACAGAGGGAGAGAGAGAGGGAGCGGGTGGTTGTGGTGCGGGGCGTGGTGGGGGTCTGCGAAATCAGCATGCAAATAACACCACATTGTTAACTTAATCAGATGCAGGGGGAGAAAATATGGAGAGGGATGGAAGAAGTAGTGGTGGGGGTGAGGGTAGAGGGAAGGGGGGCATCGCCAACGATGTGAGGCAGGAAGAAAGAAGGGTTTTGTGGTGATGGAAGATGGCAGAGGGCATGCCGATTTTAACCACCCACCACAGTCTATAGACTGTGGTCGTGCTGTAACTTACGGAGGACACATGCGGCAAATCTGCATGTGTGTGTGTGTGTGTGTTTGTGTAAAGAAAAGAGTTTGCGGGAAACCAATGGTCATCAAATGGCAAGCCGTTAGTAACCAGCTGCTAAGCTAGCCTGTCTTGACCAGACTGCTGATGTCACAAGTTTACTTAATGCTACCGTAAAAGTCAAAACCTGTTGTCCTAAACAATGAAAATCTGGACAAGCGCCCCCTTACCGACCACTAAGGACAGCAGTTGTCTACACATCCTACTCCCAAAAGGTCAAAAGTGAACTCATTTCGATTTTACTTGTTTCTTTAGGTTAGCACTTAGAAGATGGGGCAAAAACAAAAATGTTGAGAAATTATCAATACATTATAACATCATCTGCATACGTGGGAAAGTGGAACAGTGTAAAGGAAGTGTGTAAACTGAAGGCTTGCGTGTTTGTATGTGTGTGTAGTGGGAGAAGTTCATGCAGCGCACTCCACCGAGGTAATTTTCCCCACAAACATCCACTGCCTTAATGAACTCAGCCCATCGTCAGGGCACATGTACAAAGATGTGTGTGTCTGTCTGTGTGTGTGTGTGTGTGTGTGTGTGTGGAGTGTCCTCTTAATGAGCGTGTGTACTGTAGCCTTTGTTGTGGAAGATAAGTCAGCAACGGCAATACTGAAGGTCAGGCAGGGCAGAGAAGAATGAGGAAAATGCAGTGTTGGCTGGGACAGACAGCCCTGTACTGAAGTCCTGGTGTAGACAGATGCGAGGAATCCTGAGACACAGCCAGTGCATACCTTAGTCTTTGGAGTCTGATGCATACACACCCTACATCCACGTTTCTGTAGCCTACTTCTTTATTAACTTGAGCATCTTTATTAACTATTGACTGTTTAGCATAAACCATCATTTAAATCCATTTCTAATCTGTAATCACCTATCTTAATCCTAATCTGCCCCACAGAACTGAGGGGCTGGCAAACTGTCCTCGCTTTAAATCCCTCGTCCACGCACACACATACCCAATCATGCATCGTTGTGTGCGTTTTTTTTTTTTTTTTTTTTTGCGCACACACACACATGACTATGAGCGTGTGTTTTTGGAGTGCGGTTCACAGACGGGGCAGCAAAAAAAAAAAAAAAAAAGCGTGCTCCTCTGAAGTTTCACCAACTTCTCCTTCCTGCTTTAATCACGGCTGCCTTTCGACGAGCTGTTGGCGTCGGTGCAAACGCCGCCTCGTTGGCATGTCTTTTTCTCTTTCACTCTCTTCCTCTTTTATCCTGTTTTTATTTCTTTTATTGTATCCCGTAAACCTTTTCATCCCCCCCCCCATCCCCCACTCCATCTCTGATCTTAAGAGCAGTCGCCAGTGTTTTTCTGATATCATCTGATAGATAAACATGCTCTCTTACGTCCCTGAGGCCCTCCGCCCTCTCTCTTGAGAGCACACCCCTCTAAAGCACTTCCTCTTCTACAATTAGTCTGTAATAAATACACCCTGGCCTTAAAGTAGATAATGCTCTCTCACTCTCTTCCTATCCTTTTATATTAAGTGCCACATTAGCCTGCTCTACTGTACATATGTGACTTTGAAGTGAAGGAAAAGAAAGAAGAGAGTGTGGTAATTGTTTTTTTTTTTTCTTCCTCTTCTAGACCAGTCACACCAAAAGTGTGTGAGAACAATAGCAGTTGTAAGGCCACTAAGACATATTGTAACATATGCAGAGAATCACAAGCATTTCCACTCAAGTCTCAGTTTCCTGATGGCTTTGATAAGATTAGTTTGCTTTTCTTAAACAGGAAGTGCGCTGCTTAAAGAAGAAGAAGAATTAAATGGAAAAAAAAAAAAGCATGGTTACATAATAAGTTTCAACTACTTCTCAGAGCTGAAGTTCCCTTCAAACTCTTCAGATTAACAAAAAAAAAAAAGAGAGAGAGAGAGAGAAGAGTCGTAGAAAGTGGGAGAGGAGAGAGATAGAAAGAGGGGAGTTTATCAAAGTGATGGAATAAAGAGAGATTTAACACGGTCATATTAAAAAGACATGCGGCAGTTTCAATATTTAAAAATCCCATTTGCTTCGACAGAAGAGCTTTTTCATTCAAGAGCATATGGCGGCGGTACCTGTTTCCAGCTTCTCTCTTATCTTCCTCAAAGACACTGAAAGAAGGATTAGGGGGTGGGGGCTTGAAGGGTGGGGGGCGCAAGGGGAAGAGAAACAGATACTTTCAAACAGACATTCAGACATTGAAGAATCATTCAATTATCGGCAGCATGATGTAAAATAATTACCTGACTCGCTTCCTATAATGAGCGCTGCTAATTAGCCATAGACTTTTGTTTTAGTTTGAAAAAAGAAAGACAAAGTCCCAAACTCCCAACAGCAGAGGAGCTGTGAAAAGATATGTTGTATGTTGAAGTGGCGTCTCGTACTCTTTCTAAATACTTGGATACACACACATTCACATGGCTCCTTACTATAAACTCACTTGGCTTGAAGGCACAATTTACCTCACAATGTATGCACACACAGCTCTCAGTAAATAGTCGAGAGTGCAAAAAAGATCCTTCTTCTCTTAATTAGCTGTGTAACAATTAAAGTCTCCTGTTAGTAAATTGAACCTTTGTCTCCCTTGCCTCCCTAGTTTGATTTTAGCACCTGTCACAACAACCCCTCCCTTTACCACCACCTCCACCGCTGCCACACACCCACCACTATTACCTCCACCACCACCCCGCCTCAACTGTAGTCATTATGCAAAACTCTACCAGAATGCGCCCAGCATGTGCGGAAGAAAACAGCAATTATTTCTGATATTCTGTTATTTAGGCCGTACTGACATTCAACTACTTTCTCTTCCTCTCTGTTTGTCTCGCTCTCGCTGCCACCACCTGAGAAACAGAGTGAGACTCGACTTGACTTTGTTTTAGTCTTCTGGTTTTGAATCCAACATGTCATCACTGCAGTCTCTCCACAAGAGACACACAGGCAGAGCTGCCCTATAATGTGACCTACAAATTTCTGTTTTTGTGTGTGTGTGTGTGTGTGTGTGTGTTTGCAGCACTGACATGCAGCACAGAGGGTGACTAGTGATGTAAGCTGTGGCAGATACACTGTGGTCATTGTCTCTCTGGCCTCTTTCTTCCCGCAGTCTAACCATGCGTGAGCGCTTGACACTGCCATGTTTGTTGTCTAACACACACATGCAGTACACAAACTATTGTTTGCTAGTTTTCTGACTGATTTGACAGGAAGAAGAGTTAAGTCACTAGAGAAAGAGCAGAGCAGAAAGACACATGTACATTTGGAGGCGTCAGGCCCCACATTTTGAGTTGAAGAGCATGTTGATATGAGAATAGCTAAATTATTGTTCTGAGTTTTTTTTGGAAGCGCACAATAAACATGATACTACCACAAATAAAATTAAACCTCAAATGAATTTGTGGAGCCAGTACATCGATTGCATATCATTTTTCTGTCTTTTTTTAAACCTTTTGTGTTTATTTTATACATTATATTTCTTCTTTGTGTTAAAGGTTTTATATCTCTTTTGAATTGTTATGCATTTCTGTCAGTCATCTGAATCATGAGACGTCATTGGACTCCCTTGATTAGTCAGATCCCTGGGCCTGTGTCCATCAGCCTGTTTGCATTCTATATCTTGGCCTCCAACCTAAAAGCCCATATACATGGTCCCTACCCCCTCTCATACGACCCACAGAAAAAAATTGTTGAAAGACCAGGTGTCTGTTAAAATTGCCCCGTGTAAGCTACTTTCCTTTAATTGTTTATTTTTTTAGGTTTGCTGTCCATGTCAAAGGCCAATGCAGATGTTTGATTTAGATCATTCCCTGACAACGATATCAAAAGTATTTTTCTTGTTGCAGGGATGTAAAACTTGTGCAATGTGCATTTTTGTGAGTGACTTAGCTGTGAATGGAAGAAAGAAAACCGAACTCAAGGTCCACCGACTATTGTTTGCCAGAACTTTCAGTGAGATGACATGTAAATCAGCTGGTTTAGTGAAATCCAGTAATAGTAACAAAAAGGAATAAACTTTGGTTGCAGTAGTAGCAGTGCTAGAGCAGGATGGACTATGATTATCATGTCAATTGATATCATTTTTCTTTATTTCTTTGGCTTTCGCTCCCCTCACTGTACTTCACTAAACAGAGAGTGCTTAACAAATGTTTGGCACTATTAATCCTGTGCTCATCGCTCGGCTTTATTCGCTGCTGCAGGGGTCTGTCCATGCCACTGTGGACACTATTGTAGTGCACTCAGGAGGGGAGAGGTGTTCACAGTCGTACATGCGCGCACACACACACACACACACATACGCACAGAGAGACAGAGACATCTGCAGGTCATCATCATCATAGTGGGAATAATACCAGGGATGGTTATCATAAAGGGAAGCTTTGAGCTCCCGGCTGTCTTGGGAAGATGATTTGGCTGGCCCGGAACAATGAACTGTGGGAATCCGCTTGTCCTGCATTGATCTTCCTCCCATGGCATCCCCTGCAAGGCTGTCAGAGCGACGGATGGATAAAAAGACCGAAAACATTTTTGTTTCTCCCTTTCGCTCCCTCCCAGTGTCTTTCTTTTCTCGCTGTCAGGAGGGCTCCCAGTGATCAGCGGGGATGAGCTGAAAGTTGAACTACCTGTTGACAGGACCTCTTAAACAGCCCTCAAAGACATATTGTTCAAGAGAAAGAGGGAGAGGCACAGGCTCCTGTTCATTCATATTTGTCACTTATCTATTGAGTCCATGCTATCATCAAATCCTTGCTCCCTTTTCTCAGCGTTACAGCAAAGCGTGGGGGGGGGGGTTACTGTATATTAATCCAGTGTTATTCCTAGGTTTGAAATTGTTGGACTTTCTATGTTCATGCACAACATAAAACCTCTTTTTTTCTTTTGAGTGTTGTGTTTTTGAAGGTGTCCACTACAGTCAATCAAACATAATGTTGTTAATATGTGATTGGTGGTTATGATTCTTTCAGGCCACTGGAGCTGCCTCCCCAAGGATCCAGTAACCTTTGGGAGAGGGGGGATTTATTATTTTTTATTCTTTTTTATTATATTGCTGCTGCTATTGCTGTAAATACCATATATGCATCTGATCCCAGCCTTGTCTGCAACTCTGCTTTTTCTCCTTCAAAATAGAGCAATCAATTTTTGAAGCTTCACATCTTTTTGATAGTGCAAGCCTTATGAGTTTTGATCAAGAGGCTCTAGGCATGGGATGGAGTCAGGATTGAATCTGGCAAGGGTTGTGTGACTATCTTCCATGTGCAGTTCAGAGTGTTTTCGCCTCATTACAGAAAGTAATAATGCAGTGAAGTCAAAGAGTGAGAGACAGAAAGAGAGAGAGAGAGAGAGAGAGAGAGACAGAAACAGAGGGAGAGGTGGAAGGAAAACAAGGCAGCTTTTTTATTGGATTAATTAGACGCCTTTCAAAGACCACCTGCAACAGAACAAAACACAAGCTAGGCAAAAACTCATATCTGTTCTGTTCTACCTACCGAGGCACTAACTCCAACTAAACCAACTTTTACCAAGAGGTAATTGATCTTTGAAATGATGAGGAAGCTCTGTTTGTACTATGAAAACATATTTACGGCTTTTTGAATGGATTCAAAGGGTCCTGCTGCTCATGCAATCACTCAATATTTAGCATTCAACTCTCAGTGCATGCAACATATGGTAAATACCCACATCGTCCCTTCAACATCAGATTGCTGTTGCTGCAAACCCAGTCGTCTCATTAATGATTTGGTGCAAATATGATGGAATTCAGCACATTGTTAATAATGATTGATTTGTTTAATGCAATGAGTTTGTTCATTAGGACTTAATGAGGTATTGCATTGTGATTATTCGATGGCTTTTTGTGTCGATACATGCCAAAATAACAAAGTAAAGTCCAACTAATGGTTTTTCGATCCTCTACATCTTGCCTTAAATGTCAGCTGAAAGTTTCCTGTAAATTCAAAGTCAAGTAAATTCACTCTGAATTTTGCTAGAATTTTTGAGTTTGTGCTGTTGAAAGGACCTTTCACACACTTCAGTAATTTATATGGTTACAATTAGAGAGGAGCACATACAGTAAAAATGTCTTGCGCATTTATGATGCATGCCACCATTGATAAGACAGAAATTAACTGAGCACATTCAAATGCTGGCTGAAATACACTGCCATTGTGTTACAGATACCACTTATAATTAAGCTGAGGCTTGAAGAGAAAAAGAACTGAGGAGAAAAATGCATTAAGAGAAACCAAGTGAAATCTGTTTCTCTTGCTGTGTGTGTGTGTGTGTGTGTCTGTGTGTGTGTGTGTACGTGTGTCTGTAAGGTAGATCTGGTGTGTTTACGGGTGCACGTGGTGCTTTGCTGAATATTAAACCTCAAACTATAAAGACAACAACTGAACTATCGTGAGAAAATGCTAAAGGAAGTCTTTGTGGTTTTAGAGGTATCAGAGGAACCAATAGTTTTAATGAGGCAGCATTGCTGTACATGCCAGGAAATGATAAGGGTATACAGGTTAGAATAACGGCAGATAGATACTGTAACAGTCTACAGAGTAGATGCGTTCTTCTTAAAGGAGTCTACATAGGCTACACAGCAATGGCAGAGACAGCGAGACATCATGGGTTCAAAGTGGGCCCAGGCCTTTCCTTAACCTAACTGGTAAGAGTGACAAACCTGAGCCTTGATCTTTGAAACGTAGGATGTTATTACCTTAACACTGCATAGTGTTGTTCTGTCTGTACATTTGATGAATATTTTACATGAGATTTGTAACAAGTCCTAATTGACGGTGATGTCAAAATAGAAAGTGTTATATCTGTGGGCAGTCATTTGATAGTGCTGGCTGAATGGCAACCTTCTCGCCAGGCCTTTTAGAGGGCATTCGCATATTGAATTGTTGTCTGTAGTCAAAGGCTTGTGTTTCAACTGCGTGTTCTGTGCATGTGTGTGTATGTGTTCCTGCTTGTACACCGCCCTCAAATTCCCTTGCATGTGTGTGTGTTGATATGAGCAGAGGGGGGATGTCACATAAGAAATGTCCTTTTTAATCAGGGGAAAAAATATAAAATGACTCGGGAGCAAGGCAAGCATATTAATGTGCCTCATTTGCATACGCTCGTCAGCCAGGATACGTTTATAAAAAAACACAAACTGGATTCGTCAGTTCATTTCACATTATTCCATTGTCTATCTGCCTTTGTTATATGTTAAAGATAAAGGCGGAAATCAAATTGAAGAAAAGGGCAAGCTGCTATCTCCCCAAATGAGCAACAGCTCATCAGCCTAGTTTAAATCACAGATTTCTATTCCAAAAGGCAGCCGCCTCTGTAAAAAGGGCCCATTCAAATAAGGTCTTCTCCGATAGAAGCATTGCCTGGTGATGGAAGCTGGGGTGTCACATAAATACAATTTAAAACCTTAGTCATTTTAAAGAGTCTAACAAAGTTTTATCTTTCCTGGCAATTCTCTCACAATACTGTTCTCGTAATAAATGGACACATATAACCTACAGTACGTATATATATTTTTCAATAAAGCATAAACTTTTTATTATTAGGCTTTTTTTTTTGTTATAAAGACCTCAGCATTATTCAAATCACACGAGAAGACAATCATAAGATCTGTTCTAAATTAAAGCAGGCTTTGACTGAAACATATCTAGCTGGTACACATAAGCCTGCAGAACATGGTCATTATATTCTTCTATTAAATTCATTATATTCGTCTTCAACTGACTTTCAGTAGAACTGCTTTACAATATGTGTGGGGACAAATAAGGAGAATTTAAAGGGCAACCCACAAGTGTCACATTCCTTTAAACACAAGTGAAGTCTGGTCACAGTCTGTAATTCATGTCCACACGATAAGAATCCACCATTGACAATGTGTTGGAGAGGCCAGTGGCTAAAAGAACAGGCACCCCTTATGTCTACTAACCTCCTACTGATGTGTGTGTGTGTGTGTGTGAAAGAGAGGAGAAATTCATATGAATGAGAAAACAAATGAGCCAAGCACAATGTAGTCTTCTACACTTTAGAAACATACTGTAGGTGGAGGCAGAGAAGGAGAAAGACAGAGTCTGGCAGAACCTTAGTTGCCCTTCATGCCTGTAAAGTGTACACTGAACATGTGTGCACATATTTAATGTGGGTGTGCTCCACTGCTGCCAGATTGTGCCCATACGCCATTTAAAATAATGCCACTTTCTCTTAAAAGTGAACCTCATATGCCCATGCTTCTCAATGAAAGGGTTTTTTTTTTTTTTTTTTTTTGATGATTGTAATCATGTTTTACTACATATTCAGTGTAATACGATTTTATACAATATTTGTTGACCAAAGCAGAGCCATGGTTATTGCTTCTGAGGGTTCGACCCCTGCCAGCAGCCAGAGGAAGTGTGGAGATAGATGTGTAGAGAGTCTGCATTTAAAGCAGTTATTTTTATGTTTTTATTCACTAATGTCACACATATGATAAGAAAACACTATCGGTGATGCTCAGAAAATTCCGTACATTTGTACCATTATAGCAACCTGAGACTGCAACATTCTTCTGCCAAGAAGTAACAGGAAAAAATAAAACAAAGTAATTACTACCTGTTTATTCCTGTCATACTGGAGGGTATATGCTTATTTGGTTTAGTCTGTTTGTTTTTTAATTTTTTTCCACTGTGTATCACAAGTGCATCTGAACATGGGAACACTGTCAACCACTGTTTTCTCCATCCTGTAAACTGTAAAAGAGTTTAGGACGAGGGAAGAAGATGCGGGCACACACGCAAGTGTGGAATATTAAGAAGCAGAGCGAGAGCAAAGTGATTCACATCAAATGTAGTGTGGCTCTTTAATGGAGTATTGCACCAAGACAAGTGTCATGGCACCAAGATAAGAGTGTTGTGTTTACTGGAGTAACCCCTTGGTTTTAAGTGCTATTGTTAATATCATAATTGTAGTATTGCGGAGGCTTCCTGACAATGCTGTTGCTTCATTTCATTAAGGCGTGTAATTGGAGGAATTCTGATAGGATGGGCACAAGTAGCTTAATTATACACTGCTCACTGTGTTTACCGAGTAATTATTCCATCCAAAATGGTGTTACATTTCGAAAAAGTTCCAGGAGTCACAGCTTTTTCGAGCCCCTTGGTGTTGACAATTCATGCAGTGCTTTGTGCATCAAAGACGAGAAATTTTATTTCCCTGTACCGGGTGTTGCAGCACAAGTGATGTTTCCTTAAATCAAGTTACATATCAGTTCTGAGGAGGAGTTTGCATAACCCCGAAAAGCCAATACGAGGAGCGTATCAGGAAGCATCACTGCCATCAAGTCCGAGCAAATGATCACAATATTTGTCTCTACGATCAAATGCAGCCTGTAGGACCATCATCTGAAAAGACTATTACCATGGACAAAAAAAAAACAAACATTATTTACAGTATGTGCACTTTAATCAACATCCACTGTGCCGGAGTTACCTTGACAACTAATGACTATCTGATATAGGGGTGTTACTTCAACAAACCATTGGTCATATGAGAGAGTAGGGACAAACAACCCATTTGATCTTTTAGTCTATAGGACTTGGTCCTGAAATCGCGCGAGCACATTAGACCTTATGCTTACATGAGTTTATTCATAAACCCACAGAACATGCTGGTGAGGGTACAGGTGGGATTGAACATCATGCACAAATTAGATACATATAAGGCTGTTTGCCTTAATGACCATTTGGGATTCTTTTTTACAGAACGATCGCTTTGTAGGGTATTTTAAATGCAGTTTTTTAATAGGTTCTATATTTCTATTGTTTATAATGTTATGCCTTCTTTTACAGGATGGAGGACTCTAGTTTGTGTCTTGGTGTGTCGTCAGCAGTGCCTGATGCTGATGCCCATCTGAGCAATGCAGTCTTAAATGGCCGCTACCCTATAAGTCAAAAGCTTCATCAGCTTACTGCCCAGCTGGGACACGCCTTTCCTGACCTACACCGCCCGCAACAGATTCCCGAAGAGAAGGCAGCCACACCTTTAGACGAGAAGACCCACCACGCAGCCCTGGCTAGTCAACCTATTAGCAGTCAGATGGCCCTCCTAGCAAACCAGCTCAACCGAGACATTGATGCAGGGGCGCTAAGTGGGTTGAATGGCCGTGTTGACCTGCAGCAGTTTCTCAATGGCCAGAACTTGGGCATCATGTCCCAGATGAATGATATAGAAGATGATGCCCGCAAGAATAGGAAGTATCCCTGTCCATTGTGTGGCAAGCGCTTCCGTTTTAATAGCATCCTGTCACTACACATGCGCACACACACAGGAGAGAAGCCCTTCAAGTGTCCCTACTGTGATCACCGAGCAGCTCAGAAAGGCAACTTGAAGATTCACCTCCGCACCCATAAGCTGGGGAATCTTGGCAAGGGCCGCGGCCGTGTTAGAGAAGAAAATAGGCTTCTGCATGAGCTGGAAGAGCGGGCCATTCTGAGGGACAAGCAGATGAGAGGGAGTGGCAGTCTCCTGCAGACAGCTCCAACACCCCATCTGGGCCTCAATAGCAGCTCTAACACCCATCAGCAGCCACTAGGCTCAGCTTGTGGTCTCCTTCCCTCCTCTGGCCTTGCCACTCCAGACACAATTTCCCAGCCGTCTTCTTCACCCAAGCCACCTGGTACCCAGGATGAACAGTCCCTGAACCCAGCTTCAGGCTTCCGCTGTACCTTTTGCAAAGGAAAGTTCAAGAAGCGCGAGGAGCTGGACCGCCATATTCGTATACTTCACAAGCCCTACAAATGTACTCTGTGTGAGTTTGCTGCCTCGCATGAAGAGGAGTTGATAAGTCATGTGGAAAAGGCCCACATCACAGCTGAGACCACACAGGGTCAGGGTGGTAGCTGTCAAGGCGGTGTGCAAATGGCCACTGAATTCCGCTGTGATGTATGTGGCCAGGTATTCAGCCAAGCATGGTTTCTCAAGGGGCACATGCGTAAACACAAGGACTCCTTTGAACACTGCTGCCAAATCTGTGGCCGTCGTTTCAAGGAACCCTGGTTTCTCAAAAACCATATGAAGGTGCATCTCAACAAGTTGGCCATCAAGAGCAAGCCACCCCAGTCCAGTGAGCAGGAGATGGCTGCTGTCAATAGCATGAGCAGTCTGGCTCAGGAAGCTCATGCTAACCTTTATTCACGCTACATCTCCTGTCTTCAGGGAGGGTTCTTGTCACCCGACAAACAGGGCCTAAGTGAGCAACACCAGCTCTTGGCTAAAGCAGGGATAGCCATGAAGGAAAAAGAGATGTTAGGAAAACTGCTGGGGCCAATGGCAGGAGGAATGGGCCATGGCCTGGGTGAAAATGAGAAGCGTTCACTCCTGGGCTGCCTCAACCTTGTCCCACCACTCAAGTCAAGCTGCATGGAGCGCCTCCAGGCAGCAGCAAAAGTGGCAGAGATGGACTCCCTCAATAGCTATCAAGCCTGGCAGATAATGGCTCGTGGCATGGCAATGGACAGGGCTTTCATGCCCAAAGAGCCACAGCAGCACCATATACCCACGGGGCAGGAAGATGAGATGGGTGGTGGTGGACCCTTGGCTTCTTTCTCAAAAGAAAAACAAGACTACTCTTCAATTTCCTCTAATGATAGCTCAAAGCAAAAGCAGCTCTCAGAGGTTTTGCAGGGATCCAAGGCCTCTGGCGGAGCCATGATGTCCATGAAGGAGGATGGAAGAGGCTTTGACAGTCACCGCGACTTGATGTCTCACCATGGTAACGCAGAGGCTCCTGGAACCCTAGCTGGCTTGGGAAGCCCAAACATTGACTATAGTCTCTCTGGCCTGAAGGAGAAACCTTCAGAATGCCCCGACTGTGGCCGAGTCTTTAGAACCTACCATCAGATGATTGTCCACTCCCGCATCCATGGCAAAGACAGGAGAGGCATTGAGGAGACACTCCAGCAACAAGGTCTAGACGAACGCCGTGGTTCAGCGAGTGATCCCGAGTCCCAGTCTATCAGCCGCTCTACTACTCCGGGTTCATCCAATGTAACAGAAGAGAGTGGAGCTGGAGGAGGACATTCCCAAACAGGAAGTGTCCAGGATGACAGCCCACATCCCTCTTCTCCATCTTCAGGTAAGCGTTTTGTTATGACAAAGACTTGGGAATTATTATTTTTTCTTTATTTCAGTATGAATGCATGTAGCTTTCCCCAGTTTTTCATTAGTTCTAATCATACATACATACTATGAAATGCCACAATCCACAGCACCAGTATTTGACATTCTGGGGGTATTGATTTAGGTCTTACGCTGAAGCTAGCTTGAGTCCCAAAAGTTCTATATTGTAGCATTGATAGACTGCAGTGACAATACAGGACCCAAAGTATAACCTGGGTCCAACAAAGGTTTTCTGCACCTTTGAATTAACTTGTGAACAATTCTTTTTAAATTTTTTTTTGTCCTTTCCGCTTATCCCGTGAGTTCAGGGTCACCACAGCGGATCACTGTCCGCATGTTGATCTGGCACAGTTTTTACGCCGGATGCCCTTCCTGACGCAACCCTCCCCAATTTCTACCGGGCTTGGATTATTCTTGAAAATGTGTTATCAGTTACAGATCAAAGAGTATAAGGGGTGTTAGATAAAATCATCCTGCACGAAAAGTATGCAAGTGAAATCCCAGCCAAATCCCCCAACTGGCTTCAAGTATACTGCTTTTATTAGTATTTATTAGTAAAGGATGGCCAAGAAAAACACCACAAGGAAAGAGCAGTAAAAACAGGGAGTAGAGAACATCTCTCTATTGACTGGCGCATGACTGGTGCCATACATGTCTGGTTTCATTCCTTTAGTTCTGCTAAACATTTCCGTTCATCAGATTGATTGGCTCCATTTTAGATGAACGGTGGACAGCATTTGTCGTTTCTTAATATTTAGGGACATAAACAGGGTTGTAATCAGTTTGGTTGCATACTGTAGAAATATGGTTTGGGGTTATGCTGCACCTTTAAGAGAGTCTAGAAAATAACCCCATAATCCACCTAAGAATCAGAGCTACACATTCCTCACATAACGTACATATTTAACTGTAAATGCCCACCCTCATACTTATTGTATACATTTTACTCACATCCACATTATGCACATAGAAATATTACATACAGAGGTGATATGCTTACTGACAGAGATTCATTGTTTTAAAGCGTCCATATTTATTTCACTGTACATATCATCAGCAGTCATGTTCAGGTATATGTTGCCACACTTGCAAATCTTTCGCTGGACATAGTAACAGTTGTCCCTTGACAATGCTGAATTGCTTCAACATCTGACATTAAGCCAACCACAAGACTCCAGAGAATTCAATCCGGGAAGAGACCTGCTTCGCCATGGCATTCACGTTTGCAGGTTAGCGGACCCAGTCCCTGTGGAACATGAGTAAAGACTGGGAGCGTAGGGATGAACTCATTTTAACCACAACGATTAATAAATGTCTTCAATAAACACGTCGGAGACAAGCGTACCCTCCCCTCTTCTTTCACAGCAAACACAGGCCGGCCGGGGCTAGATAAGTGTATGTTTAGTGGGATTAAGGGAGGCTCGTTGCTAATGATTACACAAGTTTTTAAGGTAACTTTCACTTGTTCCTCAGGGCACTATGAGGCACTGGTGCTAAGAAGCGCGTGCGGTAATTAGGTCATGACTATGCGATAATCAGTCGGTTTAAGCTAAACAAGGCACTAATTAAAGATATACATATAAAGCAGGTCATAAAAAAGGTGAAATTTATTTGCAAAAGCAAGGATGTGCTTTTAAGTCTTTTGAAAAAAATATAAATAAATATAAATATAAATCAGAGTGGCTTAGCTTAAGGCTGTAAGCAACTTAATTCCACCAGTGGAGACGAAATTGTTTATTTATTCACAGAGGCATGAAGTCCTTATCATGCCCGTGTAGTGTGATGGGTTTGAACATGGGATAGGCTATGTTTATTTTAATCTAAGAAATAATAACAGACAACCCCCCACCCCAATTAGGAATTAATGAAAATGAGAGTGAGATAAAAACCTATTTTCTTTATAGAGACTATTAAACATAACACTTTCTCAACAGGGTGGGGGTGTAGCGGATGTAATTATCTTCTGAATTTTAATGCTGGAAGTTTTCTCTCTCCATCTGTCTCTCTCTCTCTCTCTCTCTCTCTCTCTCCCTCTCATTGTCTGCATCTCTCCCTCTCTCTGTCTGTCTTATTTGACTCAAGCTCTTTGAATGTGATGGGTATACACCGACTTAATGTTGTGGCTGATCCGTTTAGCTCGTGGCATTTAAACAACTCACCAAGTACTGTATATGAAGAAAGTGAATTAAAGTTGAAAGAAAAAAAAAATAGATATATACCACTAAATGCTAACAAAGCACAAAGCAATGCATTAGATTTAGCTGAGTGGTTAAATCTTGCCCTCCAGCCATTATGTTTTCAGAAGGACAGTAGGATTAAAGACAAAAATGTATGCACAAAAATAAATGAATAGTGCTCTGCTAACTTAGACAAGGCCTTACAAAAACCACTAGGGTTTTAATTTTTTCTTGCGCTAACAGTTATTTACTGTGTGTACAGGTAATATGTTGCCAGTGGTGAAAGTACTCAGATCATTTACTCAAGCTAAATAAAATTTGCATTAACACAGTGTAAAAAATTACAATTAAAAGTATCCAAAGTAAACTTTAGGTACTTCCAAATCAATGGAATATGATATTAAGGAGTTGTAATTATTGTTAAACTAATGTGCTCCTCAATTTAATGTTGCAGCTGGTAATGATGGAGCTTATTGCAACCACATATATGTTGATTTAGTGATCATATGTCTTGAATCAAATATTTTAGCTAGCCTACTTTATGTGTTGCTGGCTAACACCTTAACCGGGGATCAATGAAGACTTATTATTGTACGGTATTTTGTATTTTTAATTTATGGAAAGTAGTAACTATAGTTATCAAATGAAAGTTTTGGAGTAAAAGTACGTTGTTTGCATCCAAAATGTACTGAAATCAAAGTATGAAATGGCAGAAACTGATAATATGCAATTAAAGTAGCAATACCTCAAAATTACACTTAGATACTGTACTTAAGTAAATGTACATATCAACTTTCCACAGTTGTGTGTCTTATGGTTTGATTCACTAGCACTGTTGAGACTCCTCATCCATCTGCCACTGTCATATCTAAAAGGCTTTTTTACACTCTTACTGTTATAAGCTCATGTGCAAAACAGGATGTTAGAACTGTAGCAAACTGTTACAGAGGATGACAATACTGGAAAATATATTGTAGAGAGGGGTAGAATAAAGCGATGATATGATCTTAATAAATGGGGATATGGCTTTAATGAAATAAAAATATGAGAAGAAAAACGATTTAATTGAAAAAAAAACGCGTGTTTTCACTACTTCCTGTGTTTTAATCTGAAGCAGCAAAACTTGTCTTTCTTCACAACTTACACATTGTGATTCACATTTGGAGATGAGGGACTCTTAAATTAGAAGCTTTGATGTGTGAGAAAAAAATGTGTCTAAGTCTCATGTGGAGAAAGGTGTCATGCTTCTCCGTTGCATGCATGTTTATTGTGTGTGCATGTGTGTGTGTGTTTGTTTGTGTGTGTGTGTGTGTGTAAGTGTAAGTGTATGTGTCTTTTAGGGGGGAGGGGGGGCATATACTTTACAGTGTGTGTGCATATCACTCTCTTCTATAGCGAGCAGGATGTGGCTACTGTACTTTTATCTTAATATCTCATGTTTAAGAACAAGAGCTGTTCTGTTTAAGTTGGTGTGTGTGTGTGCACCTGCAAGTGTGCGCTTGTGTACATGTGAGCTTCTGCCCCGCCACCTACCCACAGCAATTTCGAGTTAAACTTAAATTATAGTAATCAACAATAACATCTCAACTGTGAAAGAAGGTCAACTCCACCGCTTTTGTCTTTGAGACAGCACTTGTTTAAAAGCAATGAATGAAAAAAAAAAAAGGAAAAGTGAAAGAAAAAAAGGCAGAAAAACAAAGGGTTTTGTCAGAGATGTCCTTTAAAGACCTTTCTTATTACAATATAGCTCTGCAGCTAACCTTGAACATGTTTCTTATTCAGTGAAATTCTTTATTTTGTTTTTTTCAAGAAAACAAAGAGGCAATTACATTTATGCCGATCACCATCTTTTTTTTTTTTTTTTTTTTTTTTTGTTTGTTTAGCTATCCTTGGACTGACTTCACTTCATCATCATTTTTTCTTGCAATGATCAGGCCTCAAACGAAGACGCGTTGAGAGAAAACACGTTTGTAGCGGAGTCATGTTTAGGGACGCTGAGCAACAGGTTTGACCTGATGTGAATGCAACTCATCACATCTGCATTGGAAAGCGTAGCTAGCCCACCATTGAAAATCCTTATTTTGCATGATAGTATCTCCCCGTTTTGTTGCTGTGGTACAGGCAAATTGTGGCTGAATGTGTATAAAATAGGCTTTGCTGCACACATGTAAAGCCTAAAGCAGCGGAGGGCCTACTTATGTACCTACACAACCTACTCCTAAACCCCACTCCCACCTCTAGGCTTCAGGCTGTAACAAACACAATCTCTCTCTCTCTCTCTCTCTCTCTCTCTCTCTGGAGAATCCCCCAGGTCTACATTTTTTAAGAGGAACAGCATTTTAACATGGTGAGGATTAGCCGGCATATCCCTGGTCTTTACTGCGGCTCAAACAAGCAGACAAAATGCTCACTTCATACAAATTGAAATTGGATTTGCCAACTTGATGCCTTAGGTTATAAAGCATGGATATTCATCTAATTGCGATGCACTGTACAATGGGGGCGTAATTACACATGCGGACAAAGTGTTATAGTGTAATTAATGTGTCATTAAAATACTAATAAAGCAAAGTTGAACAAGAGCCAGACTACTATGACTATAGAAGCTGACAAATCTAATCTAGCTAGCTATTATCAGCTAGTATTTTTTACAATGAACTGTACTCTGTAACTGTAAACAATACTCACAATGTATTTCTAACTCTTTTATAAAGTAAAGCAGTCAGAAAATGCAAAGATACAGGTAGTTTAATCAAAGTCTTAAGATTTATGAAATAAAAATATGGGGGGAAAAAAACCTGCTAATTTAGGATTGATTAAAGACTAATAGCTAAAGTATCTATTAAAATAAGATTTGTAAAATATAAGTGTTCGGTAGCTTAAGAAGAGTCAGTAGAAGTAGAATATCAACGCAACTACACACCATTGCCAAAATAAGCTGATATGGGGCCCGGGGCAAAATTAGCTTTTGGGACGCGTTTTGTTTGTATTGATAACAATAACTAACGGAAACATCAGACCTAGAGACTGGGTATATACTGCAGAGTAGAACCACCGGTTGTCCCACGGGGTTGTGGTCAAATTAAATAAAGAAATGAGGGTGAAAACAAAACGAAAAGTACTACATAGCAGCTTTCAGCAGTTTTAAACTTGCCTTCTATGTTTCTAGTTCTGATACAATGTACAGTGCACGGAAGTGCGTTGAACCTCTCTCTGTTTCCCTTATATTAAAATATCTCTCTGTTTTCAGGTGAAAAACGTCTCCAGGTCACATCATCTGGAGGAGTTTTCAGTTTGGATGACATTATCTGAGGGAGTTCTGGAGGAGCTGATTGACCAAGATGTCTGAGGAACCAGTCGGCATAATCTGAACTGAAAAGTCCTCCTGATTATGTCACCTGGAGAAACACAGTTATTTTAATATATTAAAGGCAGGGGGGGGTGGAGTTTAATACCATTGATTTGTACTCTGAAAATTAGAACCAACTGCACCCAATTATCAGCGTCTTGATAATTGGGTGCAGTTGCCCTTTAAATCAGGTGAAAAAAAAAGAAAAGAATGAAAACTAGAACAGCTGAATATGCACCCTGAAATCTCTGAAAATCTCTGCGTACACAGTTAACCTGTTATCAGCCTTGGTTTCTATGAAAAACCAGAATAACTAACACGTGCCTTCTTACTGTATGCTACATTAACACTTTCAAATGAGGCCAGTCCACAGTGAGAGTGTGAGCCATAATATATGCATGTAAGGCTAAATGCATTAGAAAGAAAAAAAAAATAATGAATAATATCTCTTATTTATTTTCATTTCTTCCCTCTGCATAAATTATTTTCTCTTTGTAATTGACATCCGCTTCTCTACTTCATCCCCCCCTTTTGCACTATTCTTCTTCTTTTTCTCTATAATCACAGAACTCCGTGGTTAAAAACCTGAGATTTCTACCCCCACTCATTGGAAGGAGTCTGGCCTGTCATATCTGTATGTTTTATGTGTCACCAAACTTAAATAGACAGTCATTGTGTTACAGGCACATTCATTCCCCGAGCTGTATTTTTGTACAGTAGGTCAGGACTCTGGTGTCTGGTAAATGATAAAAGTTCTATTCAAATGCACTAATTGTCAGTGTGCTGCGCTGATTGACATGTCTCGGATAAATGCAGACTTAGTATTTTTGTACACGCTTGCACAAAATAAAAGGGCAATTTATTTCTCTGTTCTTCTTTTTCTTTTTTCTTTTTTTTTCGTGCACAGTTCATTTGATTTCTTTCTTCCTTTCTTGCTCTTTCCCTCTCTCTCCCACCCTGTCTCTCAGACTCAATTTGTAAATATTACCCATGGTGGGAATTAGCCCCGGCTTTTTAGATATTTTAAAATTCCAATTGTATTCAGACAAATGTGTTTGAACGAGGGAAGGTCTGAGAGACTTCGTTTGCTCCTCGGTATTCCTGGGTGGCTATCAGTGGCTAGTCTTGTCCTTATGAAACATTTATCAGCCCGTTTTATGTCTTAATGATCACGTTAGGATTCCCCGCTTGGTTATGAAGCTTGGACGGAAAGGGAAAAAAATGGACTGTTCAAAGAGTGAAGAAGAGGTGATGAAAAAATGACACGCGCAATCCAGAAGGGAGAGACAGGGTGGATTGAGAAAAGGGTAGAGATGACAGGGCATCACATTCCTCAGTAAACAGCATCACATTATGCCATCCAGTCTTTTCAACTCCAAATCATTGCCAAAACATGGCTTACCTTTCTCCTGGAACAAGCCTTCTTGGCACTTACGCGCGCACACACACACACACACATCTTCTTCTGCTTCTTCTGTCTTCCCCCATTTTTGTTTTATGTTTTTATAATTAAAACACAATATTTATCTTTCCATAACAGAAGGGTGCCTTACTCCGTCAGGTAGACTGTTTGCATATTAATATTCTTAATACATCAACAAGCTATCTGCTCTGGTGTCATTGCTAAAACTGAGTAAGTTGACTTACAAATACAGCTCTTTACCACAGTTTTGAAATGCAGGGGAAACTTAACTTGAGTGAACACACACAGCAGAAGAGACTCAAAAGTAACGGAGAAAGCCTGAAAAAAAAAAAAAAAACCCCATAAATTAGCACATTAACACCTATAGTCATAAATTGTAGTCTTTCTGGAGAGTTTGCGTAGCCTTAACCTTGGAAAGCACACACAGCCATCACTATACAATATTACAACAGACTGTCCTCCTGGTAAATGAAATATCGAGAGGTGATTTGTACCAGCAGCCAAAATTGTCCAAAATATATGTATTACATATCTGATGGCATCCAGCAGCTCTATTGAGCACAAGATGGTCACTTAATTATTAGATCCACAAAAGTTTGTAAGGAAATTAGGTCAACAAATGACAAGACTCTATTTTGACACAACTGTTGCTGCTGACGTTAAGGAAGCAGAGATTTTTAGCAAAGCCACAACTTTTGCAAACCCTAAACTTTTGCATTTGTATTTAGCGCCTAAACTTAACCTTGGTGTATTTGCACCTTAACCTGAACCAAACCACTATGTTTCCACAGTTGTAATCCAGCATTTTTGACTGTTTAGAGCAAAAAACAAATAAAAAATGAAAAAATTATGTGTTACACAAGCAATTATCTTGGTGCCATTATAACGAACAGCATCTGCCATTTTGGTGCCAAAAAGGAGCATTTTTAACAGATGCCAGCCTCACTCCATGGGGGCCATTTCAACATTTCAACAAATGGACCAGTTGGTCATTTGGGAGGGCAGGGACAAACATTGTCTGTGGGTGTAAAGGTTGGGGGACTTGTTGCATTCAAAGCACCTATTGATTTTGATATTATGGTGGACACGGGCAAGGTCTCAACATTGGTGGGACATAATGAATATATGGCCATTTCATCATTAGAAGCAGCCTAATGTTGTTGGGTTTTTTTTTTTTTTTTTTTTTATGTGTGAGATTTTCATTGAGTCTCTATGTTTAAAATAACTCATAATTTGATGGATCCACTCACTTTATGTTTACCCCTGCTAGCAATGTAACTGGTAGACTACAGATAAAAGAAGCCAGGGTTAGTTTGCTTGCTGACACTTAGAGTTGGCTACAAAACAAGCATGTGGGGTGATGCAAATTTAACCCTAAGTCTAACAGAATAATATAGTATAAATGGTGTTTTATCATCAGATGTAACAAAAATGGTCAAGGAGTGTATACGAAAAGTTGTATTGCTGCAAATGTTTGCATTCCTTTATAATTGGCACTTATGCAACTTTAATTCATTTATGATAAAGAAGCATGTGTACTAGTTGAATATGCATTATATATCGGGTTGATAAAAAAAAACATTATTTGTTTTTCTCTTTTTGCCAGTTAATTAATCGCACATCAGAATAATTCGATCCAAATTATGCAAACAAGTTTGCTTAAATATTATTTCTGCCCTATCCAAAACATTGGTAGTGACCTGTCCTTACTATCCATATGCACATCTATGTCCTTGGATTCGCCATGGGAAAGATGGAACGGTGGCCATCAACTGGTGTCAGAATGCACATGCATCACAGCCAGTTGCTTACAGTCCGAGTGCCCATGCTAACCACTGTCCACCACAAACCATAAAGTGCCATTCATGTTGCAGGTCTGTTTTTAGCGCACCGTAAATGCATAGTCTAAGTAGATTTTTGCATCTTCTTCAAGCAAAACTCCCAAGAAAAGCTATACAGGCTAAAAACTTTGTTGTCTTTTAATTGTTTGTGTGTGCTTAACAGAAGGTTGGAGTGATGGAAGGGGGGCAAGTTTGAACGAGGGTGAATGCCAAGTTCTTGTTCTCTGGCTGGTGACAGCTGTCTGACTCTGTCAATGTGGGATTCCAGTGAAATGAGGCAGAGTTCTCGGTCAAGGAATGCAAATGGACAGCGCTGGATGGTAGACGGTGGAGCCAGACCAGGCGGGATGGGGGTGTAGAGTGGGTGGTGGTGGGCTGAGGGATTGGAGGATCTTTGTTTGAACAAGTTAACTTGGGCATGATTGGGGTTCCTCCTGTGAGTGAAAGAGCAAGAGAATACATTGACCTTTGCCTCATTAAAAATGGAGGGCGAGGCATGTGATAGTATGACTGTGGAATCTTTTGCTTGCTCCCCCCCCCATCTTTCTCCCTCTTTCATGTGTTCTTCTTCTTCTCCTCTCTTTCTTCCTAGCGCTGTCATTCTCTAATTCTGCTGCCCCCCTTTGCACCCTCCCCTCTCAATCTCCTCCTCTTAACCCCATTGACAGGTCACATAAAAAGCCTTTTGTGTCAACATCAGGGTGCTGACATGAGAGCAGAAAGCGACATGAAAAATTTGCTTTTTGCTTTTTTTTCTTTTTTTTTTTTTTTAACTTGTAGCTATCTCCTTATCACAAAGAAGAAAGAGGGTAAGAGTACGAGGAGGACGGAGAGGGAGAACGGGAAGGGAGAAGCAAAGAGGGTGGAAAGTAGGGGAGGAATTAAGTCCAGGGATTAAGATCTCTAGGTTTTCTTTTTTCCCTCTCTCCCCCTGCCACATTCCAATTGTTCTTAAAATATTTGGCAATGTCAATTAGTAAGTGAGCAGAGCTAGCTGATGAACACAATTTTCCAGGCGACTGAGCACCCTATTGTTGTGGAGCGAACAGCAGATTTCTGAGGTCATTATCATTCCCTGTTAGCCGTGCCCAGCTGCTCTCCACTTGGCTCCAGCCATCTCTGATCCCTCTCTCCTTTTCCCTCCTACTCTTTTACATCTCTCCTCTCCTCTCCTCTCCTCTCTTCTTCCTCTCCTCTTCCTCTTCTCACCATGTTCACCAGTTTGGAGCTGGTTGATAGCAGGCAGCAACAGGGGGCCTTCAACGAGGGGAGGGATGGAAGGAGCTGGTTGGTGGAAAGAAAGGAGGAAAGAGTTAGATGAATATAGCGCAGGGGTGGGTGTGTGGTTGGGGGGGGGGGGGGGGGGGGGGGGCGGCATGGGGGCAAGTGGTAAAAAGGAATGAGAAGGCTCAGATCAGGTGGTAACTGAACACAAGAGGGAGCATGGAAAGGGTGAAAGTAGGAAGAAGGATGGAGAGAAAAGAGAAGGGGATTATCATATATTTCTGTTTGGACCTACTGTACTGTGCATCCACAGAGAGGTGGTGTAGAGATAGTGCATAACATAGTGTGTGTAATAGAGGGTATGAAATAAAGATCAAACTTACAGGAAGAAGGCAGCACATGATCTAAAATACAAAAAAGGTTCTCTAATCACTAGTGCCATTTTAAATAACATGATCAAACCTACTTGAGGTTTCTGGTTACATTGCCGTGGACTCTTTTGGGCAGTGCTTAGTGTAAGCTGCTGATGGTTTTGTAATCAGAGAGATTTAAACACTTTGGCAGGACTGCAGAGAAAAGCTGGTATAAACGATGTTATTGTACCAAGAAAGGTTCTTTCTTTCAAAGAAAGACATTATTAAGACTAGAGTTACATCAATTAAAAAACATCATACAGTATATTGTGCATTTAAAGTTCTTTAATTAGAACACATACTTCTATACTTTACGCTGCAGATGAGATTTAAGATAATAAAACAACAACAAAAAATAAAACACCTGCTGTTACACTTTTATATGAAAGAATGTAGTTTGCTTTCAGACTGCACAAAGCATCCAGGTATCTGCATCTAAACATCCAAAGAAAGAAATGATGAAAGATTCCTTTGAGTCAAAGTACAGAAAGAAAATAACAAAAAGAAAATCAAAAAACCCAGACTTTTTTTGTACTTGCCAGTTGTACATCTTAATGTGTTCCCAGAGGCCTTTTCACCCAACCTCCCTTATCCTCCCCTCCCCCACACACACACACCTTACTAACACCATCACCACAACCACCACCACCACCACCTCCCACCCTTAGGTGCCCTGCCTCGCTCCACTCTTCACACTTCTTGACAGCAACATTTTTACAACTTGGAGAGGATTTTTCTCATCCTCTGTCATTGTGTGGTACAGTAAACAAGTTAGGAATCCATGACCAGACCAGCAGGATTCAGTCCCAACTTGTCACTAGCTCTATTTTTTTCTCTTGTCTCTGTTGTCCAACCTGTAGAAAGTTTGCATAAGTTAACACTGGTTGGTAGTGTGTGTGTGTGTGTGTGTGTGTGTGTGGGGGGGGGGGGTTCTTCTGATTGTGTATGTGTATGTGTATGTGTGTTTGTGTGTGTGTGTGACAGAGAGAGAGAGGAAAATAAGAGGGAGAGAGAGTAAAAGAGGGTGAGCGGCATCAAAGCGTTGCTCTCAGCTGCAGCTGCCAAGCTTCCTCGTCCCCAGTTAGCAGCCATCCAGCTGTCAGGCTGCGCAAAGAGGAAGAGAGGGGGGAAATCTCTCACCAGCCATATGGTCCCCAGTTCTGTCGGAGACACTCCATGCTCTGTGGGCAAATGGCAAACTCATATATCTAATCAACACTCTTAATATCCAGACCTGAGACCAAGGATATTTTCAGTCTTGCCTTTCAACAACATGGCAAAAGGGAGTATGTGGGATATGACCAGGCACCTAAAGTATGTTTGTCTTATCATATGAGCCTTATTAAGCACTGTAAACAGGTTACAGCAGAGTGCTGTGTATGGAAAAGCATATTGGTCACACATTGGTCTTGAAGGATAAAGTTTGCTGCATATTTTTCTTAATAGACTAAAATCAATATATGTGTGTGTGTGTGTGTGTGTGTGTGTATGAATCTGTCCTTCGTTGCCCTTGGCACATATATATAACCCAATAACTGCTAATTTGGACACAAATGTAAAAGATAAAAATAAAAACAACACACACACAATAAAGCTTAAATATGGTTACATCAAGAAAAAATTATATATTAATTCATTTTCAATTGTCAACAATTGGGCACAATTAGGTAGGTTTTAGAAACCAGTGCTCAAATGTAACAAGATGTATTTGCATTTAAAGATTATTTGCAGTTAGAGTAAAGCACAGGCAGCAGGTGGAACGAAGTAGTGTCAAAGGGCATCACAGTTTTTTTTTGTTTTTTTTAATCAGTGGCTCCTTCTGAATTACCTTCTTTAAATGAGGACACCGGTTGGTATCACCTGTCATGTAGTTCCCATTTTTAGTTCCAGTAACTATCTACTCTTCCATTAGAGGAATATGTAAACCATTACATTCTGTGATAAAACAGTGACCTGTCCAGCTGGTTCCCTGCCTTTGTGATGGACTCCAGTGCTCCTCAACTCTTTACCATGGGTGAATCCAGGACAACTAAAACGTGGCCCCCATTCAGTCCTGTAAAAGTTGCATAGTGGCGCATTTCCAGTCGAAGTTCCCCGTTCTTCTGGATTCCAGCCATTAGAATTATGGAAATGTCCCTTCACGTCTGGGCTTTCAAACGTACATATTCATGTCCTTTTCCAGTTGAGGTTTTGGCCCCTCAGACAGCATGAAGTAGAATAATCCTATGGCTTTTCTAGACTTTGCAAAGACAGTAGTATTGGACCTAATACCTAATCTTGCAATGAAGCAATGAATTCAAGGTGTCATAGCAGCGCTTCCTTAACCCAGCAAAATCTCGTATCACCCTTCCATCCGAAACACAATCAAGACATCAATTTGTGCATTGGATTGACTTGAAACCTCTTTTACTTGAGCGCACGATTTTTAGCTTTAGCATAGCTAGCCCCAGAGAGAACGGGCTTGAATGTGGCTTTGTGCTGTATCTGTTAGCTTGATGCTACACCTGCTCATCTAATCCTGGCAGGCCTCTCTGCCTCTAGTCTTTTCAGCTGCTGAGTAACGGCTGCCTTATGGCAGGGCAAGCCGCACTGAATCACGGGGACGTTTGTCGGTATTACAGCGACATCGCTGTGTAAAGCTTGGAAGCAACCGTCACTCCCTCCCTCCGCATACGTACACACACGCACACACACACACATACACACACATACATATACTCCTTGTTGGGACTGAGGAGAGCAAATCTGTACTTGGTTTCTTTTCAGCAAACAGCTATTAGTGTAAGGATGGAACACGTAGTGTGGACTGAAGGTAGAACAAGAAGGATATAGAGACAAAGAGCGATAAAGTGAGTGACGTGAAGGAAGAGAGACAGCGGTGAGGAGGAGAAGCGGAGATTTAAATAGAAATCAACAGATATGGATGATGGCGGCGGGGGGGGGGAGGGGGAAGAAGGGGAGTGATCCACGTCCCACAAATCTTTGCTCAACCCAACAACCTGAAGCAGAGGCCATTAAAAACAGGGAGAGCTGGGTGAGATAGCAGCCTAGATGGATATGGTGGCAGCAATGGTTTGGAGGGACGGTAACTTTAATGGCCCCACTGGGTTTTTAATGAGTGTTGTGCCCCAAACAAAACGAGCTAATTAGTGTTATCATCCATATATCAGAACCTACACACACCCATGCGTTCTCAGGCAGACACATACACACACTGCTATGCACAACCACAAAAGGCTGCTCGAACAATTCTGAGCTTTTTTTTTTTTTTTTTAATCTACTTATTTTATTTACCCCTTTTAAATGTTGGTTTGCAGTACATACATTTAATACTACATTTATTTGCCCCTCTTTTAACATTGAACCATCACGACATGACTCCTTTTTGAAATTTTGCCGTGGCACTACCTTACAGAACCAACTTTCCTCCTGCAAAAAAACAAACAAAAAAAAAACAAAACTCATAAGTCCGTGCCCTGTTTGTGAGAGGAGAGATTACGTCTACTGGTTTAAAAGCGGGATAACATTGCCATGAACAGGCATTTGGAAAAAACAGAAAACACGGCTCAAGCCAATATATCCCGGCATTTGGACTCAAGCTGCTGTTACCTGCGTGTAAGCCATGTGTTTGTCACGCCATCACCTCTGGTTGACCACGCCGCCCCACCGGCCCCCCACTTTATTTCTCTTGCACTAAGCCTATTATAAAATCAATAAACAATTGAGCTTTTTTTTTTCTCCACTCCTTTAAAATCTTTTTTCTCCTCTATATATCCTCTGAGATGAAGGGGAGACATGCAGGCCGAAGCAGTGTGGAGAAAAGTGTGTGGGGAAAAGAAAGAAGTGAGGGGGCAAATAAAATGCGTTCACAATGTGGAAGTCAGTTAATTTCCTATTGTGTTTATTCCAAGAGTGGACATTTGCAAAATGGTTCTAAAACTTGGTTCTATCATTTGCACCTAAATAAAGTCCCTGGAAGAAGCACTTCGTACACAGGAGACTTTTTTTTTTTGGTAACTTTTGAGTCTGATATTTTACATTTGGTTTTGGGTGTCTAATGTAATTTTGTGTTTTATTGGATAGTCTAGTGTCATTGTTCATCATTCAGGTCTTTTATGAGAAATGTAAACAGTAATTTCAGAGGCTTCTTGGGCCCATGGGCCTTTCAGACTCATTCAGTAATGCATTTAAGCAGATGTTTGTAGAGTATTCACCGTTTGTTACTCATAAACCGAATACAATTTATTTCTGTCTTTGTATTTTGACCCCATGCGACCAGATAGTGTTCGAAAATTTCAACAGGAGTTTCATCTTCTTTTGTCTCATCACTTTATATCTCTTGGCGTGGTTCAAGAAAGCTCACGGGAATGATTGAGGGATTTTTAATTGTCAAGTCTTGAAATGTAATAACCCTTGAGTTGATAAAAATCAACAAACACCGAGCCTGACAGCTGATTTTCAAACTAGGCATCAAAAAATGTGGCGTTTACAGATTTTAATTCCCTCTGTCAGTTTAAAACTCACGCTACAAACTCAGCGGTGGGGAGATGACAATATAAACTTCTTTTTTAGTCCAGCAGAAGAGAAGTTGGAAATTAGATTGTCTGCTACAAAGCTGAACTCCCCCCGCCCGCCGCCCCCCCCCTCAACACACCCACCACCTAACGTCCCCGCATTCTCACTTTGTTTACTCCTCGAGTCTTCCTCGAGTGCAGATACAGTAATTATCAGTGATCAAATACAGCACAGGTTTGTCTGCTGATGCTTTTGATGTAAGCATAATATTGTGTCACCACATCATCAGTCACACAGAAAGCAAGCGATTTGTGAGAAATATGCTTTTTGTCTAACGTTCTTCCATAGACTGCTTGTAGACAGTATATGCCGCTGATTGTGACTAAAAGTAATGATCGTCTTTACAGCTGCAGATGGTGACATATTGATTCAGCAGTGCTTTATTAACAGAAGACACTGTGCACCATTTAAACATTTTCACTCAGCTTGCTGACTTCAGGCATGAGGCTCACATTCATCCACCATGCCTGCTGCACAGTCCAGTGGCCGGACTTTTGACTGCAACAGATTTCTGCAAGCTGTTGATTAGGTCATCTTGGACTTTATTCTTACAGCTAGCCTCTAATTTGGCTGACCCGCCCCTCAACATGCCTGCTATTGGCTGACCCTCTGCCTGACCACGTTCTCATTGGCCAGCAACCCCGCCCTGGCCGCCTTGAGCCAAGCCTTGATTGGATGACTCAAAAGATCTCTGGAAAGCTCTTATCAGGATGGTCTAAATGACTCTAGATGTGGACTGTCATGGTCAACCATCCACGCTTTTCCCTGGCTGCCCATTTGGGTCCTCAGACACGGGGCCCATGATGGACCCAGAGTGTGTTGATGCTGGACGAGCAGTTGGCTGGCTCAGTGCTATTCCCAGGGTTTCTCCCCCACAGAAACCCTGTGTGGGCCGCTGGTGGTGACTGTGCTTCAGGCAGCATGGTGTGGCCATGTGTGTCACCCCCTCCCCCTCCCCCTTCCCTTGTCATACCACCAGACGGAGGAGGGCTGTATCATGGCTATCGTCCTGTCACACTTGGATGATGCTTCTTCGCCTTGGAGTTTGACAGTGACTTGCCTTAGTGACAATTACCATCACAACCAGCTTTCTTATCCTCCTGGTTCAAAAGGTCTGTGTGCTGGAGATTGGCAGGCGTTTAATTTTCCCTCTTCCACTGCGATCATGCTGTGCTATTTATTTCACTGCTCCATTTATGGTTCTATCTACTCTTCTTTTATCGTGGCGTATTAACCATTAAGTCCCTTTTCGACATCACACCTCTGTGCGTGTAGCCATTCCTGCAGGCAAGTCCAGTCCCTGTTTGTGGGGCCTCTTGCCACGGTATCACACCTTTATTCACCAGGAGAGCCGGAGAGAAAGAAAGCCACTCTGTAAGCATTCGTGGTTCCTCGCTTTACTCACTGTGTATTGCTCCTTCTTCCCCTTATTTCCATTGGGAGGAACACTGACCTCATTTGTGAGGACAATAACCCCCTTGACTTTGGGGATTAAGACATGAAACCTTTGTGGATTAATTAGGTTCAGAGCTGAATTCATTTTGTCGCCATGGAAGGCAAAGAGGCAAGAGGAAGATATGGGGCTGTAGGCTCTATTATGAATTTGCTGTTTGCCCAGATAGATATATTAAAAACAAATGTTGGGGCTGATCAAATTTAAATCCTCCAACAGAATGGAACTGCATTTGTTCACTGGGCTAAGGATTAGCAAGGGAAGTAAGAGTAACTAAACTGTCAAATCACAGCAAGCATTATAGAGTCTTATACATCAATGCTAACTTCAAACCAGGGTTTTGCAAGCATGGAGACAATGTTAGCCCGCTGAGCTTAAATCTTTGGCAAGGTTACACATGCAAATATGGTTTGCCGGACTATCTTCAATCCACAATAGGCTGGAGCCTGAATCTGTGCATTCACGCCTCTAGATCTACTCTTAAGCTTGTCACACATAATGTAGCAAGTAGCAGTCCTGACAATGCCGCAGGAATCACATTAGCTCAGTTGTCTTGGTAACAAAGCAAATTGTTTGTTTTCCAAGATGCGGTGCAATTGCAATTTAGATGGTTTACACCTATTGTTTTTTTTGTTTTTTTTTGTTTTTTTTTTTGTTTTTTTCAGTCAAGAGCATATGTTATTTGAACGTATCTTTAGCTCACAAAAGGGGCTGTTAGTTAGATGTTTTGTTTACAAAATAACAAAGGTGTTTGTTTCACCAAAGGCACAACAGAAGACGTGTTAATGCATGTTTCATGTCATCTTGTGTTCGCTGTAAATAAAAGCGACTGTTGTCTTATTAGAGTAACACCTTCCGAATGCGACAGCCCCAGGTATAGCTCCCTTATGGACCAAGTGTTGAACATGTGCTTGATGAGATGCCGTCCTCACATTCATTTGCAGCTCCTCTAATGAACCTAAGTCTCATCAACTCCACACACTCCCTTATATTATTTTATCTGCCCTCAAGTTAACATCGCCCAGCAGCCCACACACTGAGCATATGTTTATGTTGATGGTAAGGTTGTTATAGGAAGTAAATGTCTCGCTTAATCTCTCTGTGTTTGTGTGGAAAGCATAAACCTCCATGTGCAGGCTGAGATTAGGGCCTCAGATTCCTGCACATGCTACACGTGGAGGTTCTAGATCTTCCTAAGTCGGGAGGCTCAGAGGTTTTACCAGAGCACACAAATAGTTCAGAAACAGTCAGACACACCTTATGTGTTTGCGGAAATTGCAAAGATGCCGAAACAATTCGGTTTTTAAGCAGTTTAACAGATTCACAGCATTTGGCCTCCACAAATGTTCTAACCAAGGACGAAGGTTCAAACTTCCCAGAGATTTCAGCCGCATTTCAAAGTTTCGTCTTTTAACCCCTGGGCATCCATTCAGCTGCCAGGACTCGCAGTAGCTTCCTTCCCTCCTGAGGACAAAGGTTTATCCTGGGCTTTCATAGACAAAAACTCACACTTCTCCCCAGTGGTCCTCCTCAGTCCTCCTATCTTACGTCTTAAGACACGCAGCTAAGTCGAGGCTAAGCCACAAGCCATCCTCATGGGGGGACGGATCGACCAAATGCCACCTCTCCTGGCAGGACCCACGTATAAGGTGTAATTGTGCCTGCGCAGTACTCTCAGAGCCAGTTTAAGGTATTTGCTATTAGACACAGAGATGAGGAATGGATTTTCTGGAGGAGGAGGATGGGAAAACTGTCTTGGTCAATCCTCCCTCCCTCTCAGCATCTCAGCTCTTTTGCTCTCTGCCTCCTTTGTCCCTCCTTTCGTACCTCCTGATCCTTGAGCCCCCGCCACCCTCTTACTTAACGTTTCTACCTGTTTTGCTGGTACTTGACAAGACAGGATTTTGTCTTTTTGTGTTCCCTGGCATTTCCTCGTTTCATCTTTTGGAGAGAAGGGCAAAAAGAGGATGAGGGATTGAAAGTTTGTGGAGGAAAAGTTTTTGGAGGACGTTTCTGGATTATGTTCACAAGGCACAAGCTGCTCACAGTGTGAACATGGCATGTTGTCAATGAGATCTATTTCCATGACGATTATTTTTATACTCCAACAATCAGGGAGCCGACAGCACAGTACCACAGGAGGAAAAAAGAAAAAGTCCTTCTTCCAATTCGATACACCCTCTGTAACATTTTAGCTGTAAATACTAACAAAGCCATGAGGGAAAAGATAATGACAAGATATCACCCTTCTCTTCTGGCGTCCAAATTCCCATTCTAGCTTAACAAAGTATCCTGTTGAGTTGTCAAGTGTGAGTGCACCGAACCTCGGGCTACGTACATCTTCTGATCGGATGCTCTCCACTGCTCAGTGTTGCGGTAAATGCAACATCTGATGGCTCTCTGAAATCCAGCACGTTGGACAGGTGAGATGCTGCAGTGAGCGTCACTTTTGAAATGTGAGTTAGCACCATGTCACCCTTTCCCATCTGTAAGCTTTCAAGATTGTATGTTCAGTGTGGTTTATGTGTGTGTGTGTGTGTGCGTGTGTGTTCAGGAGTCTGAAGTGATTCAAACTGGTTTTATACACTGTATGCCCAAGAATTGTAATTAAAAACTCTTGTAAAAAAAAAAGAACATTTGTGCAGTCTATCAAAAATATGGCAACTAAACAACTGATTTGGAATTCACTGCCATATTCAGTGTCACTATTTGACTTGGTGTTTGGCAGACTAAAAGAGGGTGCAGATTGAGAGACAGTGTCACAGGGAGAAGGGAATGTCTTGCCTCCTTCATCTGCCATTTAGATTGATTCCACTCATTGCCTTGCTAAGTGCCCTCCTTCATCCAAACCTTCGCAAAATGATCAGTCACCTTTACCTCCTAATTCGCGTGAAGACGACGACAACTGACAGGCCACGTCATAACTTGCATCTCAGCGCTCGTATATGTCTCCTCTTCCGTGTCTCGCGTGCTCAGTGGGCTGTTGGAGGGCTTTCTGCTAGACAGAAGGGCCCGGCTGCAGAGTTGGGGCTCGAGCCAGGCATCTTGATGATTTTTTTTTCAGGGTGCATCACCATCTCTCTGGAAGCGCCAAGCGTACACCAAGGCCATGCCATTCACTGTAGAGAGTGTGTGATAGGGGCCACACCATCTCCCCCATCTCTTCCAGGCATATCTGAAACAAAGATGAATCTGGTTGCCACATTAAAGACAAAACACTGTGATTTCTGTAAGCAATAAAATTGTAATTCAGCGAAGCTGTAATGAATGCAGTGAAATGGTTGTCTAGTGAAACATTTTGTGAACTCGATTAGAGGTGCTAAAGCATTTATTTGTGAAGTCTGTTATTGCAGACATAATTTGCGGTGGCAGCACGGTTTACCTAATTTTATTTATGTATTCCCTTGGTCAATGTTGTTTCTAAATGAATGTGAGATTTTGCTCTTATTGTTGAGCACTAATGCTGCGATTGTGTGTGTAACCAAATGAAGAGTTACACGCAACTGTCTGCTGTGTATTAACTAATCCATTCAGTTTACTGCCTCCATGAATACTAGTCAAATCAAATCAGGCGCCGATTTTAACCATCACAAATGAAGCTGTCGGATAAATTGTCAGAAAATTCTCCATCATAATTTAGCCTTATATGAAACGCTTTTTTGACCTGTAAAACACAACGCTTATTTCACCTCTTTTTCTCTCCCCCATCTTCCCAGTCTAAATTAATGTCACATAACACGATCGATGGATCCCTGCTAATCGCATTAGACATTTTATTTTAAAATACCAGCACCCAGCTGGTGACTCCTAGCACTCATCTGTTTGTCTCTGTTGTGCTGATCTCTGTCTCTCTTTCGATTCCCTTCCCTCCATCTCTCCATTGCTCTTTTTTTTTTTTTTTTTTTTGGTTTTATACCTCTGTCCATCCATCCCACCCTGCTTTCCTTCCTATTCTCTCTCTGCATCTCTATCTCTCCACGTTATGTTTGTTTTCCAGGCTCGAGGCAGGGGTGGAGGAAAATTTGGCTCGAATCCTAGGTATCACATATCTGACCATATTTCAAGCCCAAATGAATCATCTTAAAAGAAAAAGAAAAAAATTTGTTTTTCACTTTAAAGGTCAGACATTAGTGCTGGTAAAAACCGATCTGTGGATTTATGAATTTAGTCCCGTTGTTGGGGCTCCTTTGTAATGGAAGATTCAGTGGGGGAAGCTTAACATTGCATTGTTTTGCTTTGACAACACAGCCACGAGAGCCTGTGCAGCTGTTCCCCATGCTCACAATGGCAGATTAATTAACACAATCATGTGGCGCTGGCTTGGGCTCAACAGACAGGTCTGCTCAGGGATAGATAGGTAAATCCTATACATGCATTTCCAGACTACCACTGAACATTCTTGTGATGCTCCGCCATAACTAGATAGATTTGGTCACTGACTGGTCAGCTGTAGGCATAAAATTAAGCTTGAACAGATCTTTTCCTAATTGCACTGATGTTGAAATTGCAGTGTGTAGGGTGTCTGTTAATGTAACTGTGCCAGTAAGCTCGTGAGTATTCGTGCACATATATGTGTTTATGTCAGCAGGAATACTTGCACACATGTGTGTTTCTGTGTATTGCTGCTAGACTCTCTGGCAAGGAAGGAAGCCATCGCCATTAGACGGAGCTCCTCTAATTAAGATTCCACCGGTCGACCCGTCTCTCTTACTTACTTAGTTCCCTGACATTTTAAACTGTCTATTATGCTGCCTGGCTTTCAGGTGCAATGCTGTGTAAATGGCAAGTAAAAAAAAAAAAAAAAAAAAAGAAAAAGAAAAAATATGTATCTTTTACATACAGTTATCCATCAGGGATGGGGAGGAGGCGGAAGGTGACGGATTGTACCCGGTGTTTAAATTATTGCCAGACTCTGTGATCTTTCTCAATTGATCATATCACTTTATGTCCTCGCTGTCACTCTATTAGCGCCTTTCTTTTCTCGTCACTCCTCACCTATACCTCCCACTCGTTATCCCGTTTCACCTCTCCTTGCCCTGTTTTTTTTTTTTTTTTTTAATATTTCATCACCCACCCACAAACACACACCTCCTCCTGAGTGTTTTGCAAGAACATGACCGCAGTTTGTCAATATTTTACCCTTGGCCCATCCCCTGTGTTGATATAATGATCACTTAACAGTCAAGAGTAAGGCAAGGAGGAAATTAGGGCGTCGGCAGCAGAGAGGACAACAACACTGAAGCAATTATGTTTCTTTCAGCCCAAGCATTCTCACGTTAATGAAATCCCTTATCGTTAGGGGAAGGGGAAGGTGGGGAGGGGAGGACAGGTGCACAAAATGTACGTTGTTCATTTATCTTATTCTCTGAAATGAACGGAAGTAGCGGCACGAATAATGTAGAGATAAAGTCTGGGCAACAAGTGTGTGTAGTTTTTTTTTTCCTTCATATCGCCGGCCGTGCATTTTGCAATAACAGAAGAAGAAAAGGGGAGAAAGACATAGGAGTTTGAGAGGCTGATGACTTGGAGAGGACGAGGGAAGGGAAGGTGAGATGCTGTGTGTGGTGTATCACACGTTTGCATCTTCCTAAAGGACAAATCGAAGAAACTCGCCATGCTAACATTTGAAGTATTTACCTTCCTGCGAAATGTCTGCCCTTTCACTGTGTAGATGAGATCAGTCAGTCTTCAAAAGTCACAGAGATCCAGCTGAAGGCCTAGTCAATTTGGGAGTGATCAGGGACTGTGTAGTTAGCTTTGTTTCTCCTTCACTGTGGTTCACTAGGAACTAGGAATTGACCAGGGCCTTATTTTTTGGTTTTTACTGCTTCCGTAAACCTGTTTTTCCCCCTAAATTTCATTGGATTTACAGTCGGAGAGTGTTAATCATCTCACTTATTGAAAACTATCTAACTTTTCTAGTTTTTTTCATGACTTTTCAAGTGCTTCCAAACTAAATCAACAGTGTCTTCAACAATTGCCATATAGACACCAAAACGAACAGTGAATTACCTCGGCTCAAAACCAGTGTTAATCAGTCTGCAGACCTGGATTAGTTTGTTTGTTAGTGTCTAACAAACATGATACATTTAGAAAATGTTATGTAAAGTTTGTCCTTAAACTGGGGGCATTACTAACATAAATTAATCTTGGAGAACAGCTCCCAAAATAACGACTAATTTCTCCACTGTGGAGCAGAAAGGTTAACCAGTTGGTGGTGCTAGATGAAAATCATCACCAGTCAATCGAAATCGTCCTCTTGGGAAACATGAATGGTTTTACCAAAGGTTGTGCCAATCCATCATTGTAGATGTGGCGATGTGACGTGACGAAAGTCAGTGGGCTTCAACATTTGGAGACCATAAAAACTAGTACAAAATGTTGTGACAGGTTTCCCTGTCGCCTGGTGGCATGTTTTTAAAAAACATCTTGAATTCTTGTCATACGTGGCATCAAAAAAAAACAATAACAAATTTGTGAATTACCAAAATCGGAGTAGAACTTTCCCACTGTGGGCTACAACATTACTTTTTCTTCTGGTTTCACCACCTGATACACACCTTGGGTAGCCTAAATATTTTTCAACTACAATTTTTCAGCCGTGACTCCTGGTCAAGTGCATACTTGCATGCACATATTTTTGGGGACGATGCCTGAAAGCAGGTGTGAAGTGAATTTTCCGTGAAATCCACAGAGGGACAAAGACGATCTCACTGGTAAGATACCTTTGGGAGGATGATGCATAAATAAATAAATGCCCCAGTCCTTGTTAGCTGCTGCTATTAGTAGTGTCGGGCTGCGATGACACTAATGTCTGCTTTGGGCTGCCGTGCTGGGCTTCTTTCTGTCTCTCCTGTAAAAGAAGGCTATCTGATTGGAAACAGATCTGGGGCACTGGAGGGGCTGGCCCAGGCTCGTTGGATTTAATGACCCATTTCCTCAGCTGCCTCGTGCCACGAGCTGTTAAACGACAGTCAAGGTGCCCAGGGGTTCCCCACCATGGGGGTGGGGGTACAGAGTACACTAGCTGTAGAGACGGTGTGAGTAATAGAGAGCAACATACCCCAGCTACTAGACAGCAAATCAAAGGCCATTTCCTAAGCAGGACGTTAACAAGCACCCACCACAGTCTTAAGTCACATGTTCACTGCATTCCAGGAGTTTTTTTTTTCGTGATGAAGTGTTGGAATTAACTTCTTTTGGTATAGTCAGACTCTTGAAAGCCACCAGAAAAAGTAGCTACATGAGTATTTAATGAAGTGGATAGAAGCAAATACATATAAATAGACTATATAATTATATAATTGATTTAAAGTAACAATATGCAACTTAAGCTAGCGCTGAAATGAGATTCAAAATTACTAACCATGCTGCCAGGCCCTCCCTCTCCCTGCTTTTCCACTGTCTGTTACACCACGCTCTGCACAGCCGTTTAAGCATTAGTCACTATCGAATTAAAATTGTCAGGAATGGTGGCAAATGTGTTAATTCTTTAGACATTGTCATTTTCAGATTGGTTAGAAGGGGGAGCCTCGAAAAAAGCTGGTGGTGGAGTTGCACTGGGGGGCATTACGTTCGAAAGTGGTTCGGATATTTTGGCCTCTTCATTCATTTTAAATAGGGTGGCCAAAATATTAGAACCACCTTTGAATATAGTGCACCCCAGTATGACTCCACTACCCACTATGACCTCAATAATAAAAAAAGAGAGTGGAATTATTGTTATAATTTATGGCAGTTTCAATTTGAAACTTGTGAAGTTTTAACTTCGCAAAAGTATAATTCATGGCAGAGCTGCTGTATTGGACTGCATTAGATTGAACGGGTGTACCTAATAAAGTGGCTGGTGAGTGCGTATTTGAAAAAGTTACGTACTAGCTCGAACACCTAAGAAGTTAACAACATTACCTTGAATCACCTGCGGAAAAACAAGGCCAGCAAAATGCGGAACACACACAATGCAGTTGGATCACAGAATAAACCGATAGAAGCTACTTTTGTTTAAGGTGCCACGGCAGCATCCGATTTACACCAGTGAGCCCACTTGACCTTCTCCACAAGTACAGCAACATTGCTCAAGACCTTGTGCAAAGACCTAATATAACCATCAAACTTGCATTGCTGAAAACTTGAGCACGCTTTGCCCTATCAAGCTAATGATCAATTATTAATATCTACAATCCTCAGCCTTGATGTGGCTGCTTGAATATAGAAAAGCAGGCAATTATGTGCTACTCTCTCTTTTGGGTTTTGGCTGCCTCCATCTCCGGCCTGCCTCCCCTTCTCCATGCGTTGTGCCCCCCCCCCCCCCCCTCCCATAAATATATAACAGATAGTTCCTCTTAGCAAACCACAAGTTCTTATTGAGGCCTCTCATTGCAGATATCCAGATCCAGATTAATTTGTAATTAGTCTTGAGTTGTTGAGCCTCTAAAAGATAAAGGATTCCAAGTTCCATTCTATTCGCCCCAAACGCTGACGATCACTTAAAAAGAACAAACCCTCGCGCTTGATAAAAATAGCTTAAGCTCAGACTTATTTGTTTGGCGACAAATGCCAGACACATATGTCTGAATGGCTTGGGTGATGCTAAAGCGGGGACTAAATGAGTTGGTCTATAATAGAACTTGTCATTGTGTCTCTCTGAATCTTTGTTAATAAAAAAAAAAAGAAAGACAAAGAAAAAAATTTGCTTAATCTCTCAGTCCGGTGATGGCAACCCTGGCGATTTCTGGGTGCAAGGCACCACTCCAAAAAGTAGGCAGCAAAAATTACATCTATGTTGGATTTAATGTTTTACAATGCAAGTTACCCCCCTAGTCGTCAGCAGGTTTATGTTAACCTTCTCATTAATTTGCCCCCAAATGTCACACATCCCTCCACAGATGGCAAAAGATGAATGAGGTGAAGACATGCGAGCTTCATGTGAGTGTAAAAAACACACTGCAATGGTTTTCAGTCATTTAAGAGGACAGGGGGTGTAGGGGGGGGGGGGGAGGGGCAAGGGTAGGGTGGGTGAGGGGGTGCTCTAGTCTATTAATAGTTGAGTCATCAGTGCCTCAATGTTCTGAAATGGCAAATTGTTAGATCCCCAATGGTGATTATTACTTTCTGTCAATGACCTTCATAACAAATTAAAATTATGCGACTGGGACAGAGTGTGCTCTTTAATAGGCGTCATGCTTGGGAGTGTGTGTATTAGAGTGTGTGTGCAATGTGCATGTTACTTTGTGAGAGTAATTGTGTGTGTATGCGTGTTTATATGTGGGTGGCCAGAGGGTAAAGACCCTTCCATCCTCTCACTAAAATCCCTCAAACTAGAGCCTTTCTCTCATTTTACCCTTAAAGTGTGGCCTTATCTTCTGTGGTCATTGTTTCATTTCCATAGATACACGTACACACTCTCGCACACACACTGACACACACTGACACACGGAAACATACGGAGAGGGAGGATGTTTTGCAGCTACAGTATAAATCTTTTTATTTCATTTTCCAAGACACTAGAGTCAAGTTCATAGAAGAGGAAAACGGGACGTGTCCTTGGTCTCTGGATTTACTGCCAGACCAGGCTACAGTGGGAGCAAGAGTCTCTCTCTTTTACCCACACACACACACACACACACACACACGGATTCATGAAGTAAAGCAGATTTACCCACTTTAGCGCCCCTCCCTCCACAGTGGCCTTGTTAAAAGTGTTCATTGCCCCTTGTGGTAATATATGTCTTTAAGTGCATATTTATGCTCCCAAGCTATCGATCACTGTACATTCCACACCAGATAATTACTCCACCTTAATACGCACCCTTAATGAGGCTTAATTCATTCATTTTCATTGATGGAGAATAACGCCACTAATGGCTGCGGTGTGCAGAGTATCGATGCCACGTACAGTAAAGACTCCGACCAGTGCCAGGTGGATTGAGGGTGGGACAGAAGTGCTGGTACTGTAGCTGAGTTTGATGATTGGCCTATTGTGCTCGCTGTTGATTTAGCATGCACGGGAATGAATAGGAAATCAATGGTGGCTTAGAGAGGAGCTCTACTTTATTCGGTGTTAAACGGGCAGAGCAAAAGGGCGGTTGTCATTTTTTAGGTGGCAGTCTATAGACGTACGGTAGCCGGAGAGAATTTTGGTCGTAGGGCCTTTTGCGTGTGCTGTTTCCCTTTGCTTACAATTCCCTTTTTCCTTTTTCGTCTGTCAGTGCTTAAACTTGCTTAAACATCTTCCCTCACTTTCTTGTCCTAAATGTCTTCATTTTTCTGCACATTGTTTTTGTTTGTCTTCATACTTCTGTTCTCTTTCCAACAGAATCCCATTATTCCCATGTATTCATTTGTTTCTTTCCCGAATATCTTGTGATTTCCTTTCTTACTTTTCCTCTCCTTCCTCTTTTCCTTTAGTTTTTCCTCTCTTCTCCTTCCATTTCTTTTCCTTGTTTCACAGCCTTGTCTGCCTTTTTTCTTGATGTATATTAACATCCTTTGTCATCTTTTCCCTATATTTGCTTTCTGTTCTTTGCCTTTCTTTATCCCAGTCTTATACATTTATTTACGTCCTTTCCAATATCCTGTAAAATCTTGTCCACTTTGACTCATCATTTACACCTTTGTACATTCTTCTTCCTTTCCTTTCCTTACCTTTCCTTTCCTTTCCTTTCCTTTCCTTTCCTTTATCTATCCATACAAAACCCAACAGTATCCCAGTAAAAGAGACAGCAACCTAGTCATCCTTCACTAATGGTAACCACACCACTTCCTGCCAACACAGACTGAGAGGGGGCATGATGAATATACACCCTGATTATTATAGCACTACACACACACTTGCCAATGTGTGTGTATACAAATGCACAGACAAACACATTAGTAAGTGCTCTTGTCTTCATGTCCTAAAAGACACCCACCTCTGTCCCCATCTGCCTTTTGTGCTGTCATGCAGACAGTGGTGGACAGCACACACACACACACACACACAAACACATGCTGACACACACACACACACACTCATACACCCTCAAGCATCATCCACAGCCTCTCAACGGGGCTATGATCACCCTGCTAGAATGATAAAGTTAGTGAGACATCAGTGCTCCCTCAGACATTTGTATTGTGTGTGTGTGTGTGTGTGTGTGTGTGTGTGTATGTGCGTGTGTTTCTGTGTGTATGTGTGTGTCTTTTTCCAATGCTCTTTGAAGCCTGAAACAGACTTGAAGAGGGGGGGAAACAAAGGTGGGCTGGTGCCAGGGAGAAACTTATGGCACCATTCCTCTTCCCCTAGCTGGGCAGAGGCATAGCCTTTACTGAGGGAAAGAGCCACCTTCTGTCAGCATGTGAGGGGAGGTGGGGGTGGGAGTTAGGGGGTGTGAGAGTAAGAGAAGTGGAGGCAGAGGAATAGAGGAAAGCATCCTGAAATGAGGAAGTATTTGTCCACACTGCCCATCATTTCCACCTGTACAGTGATATAGAAACCGAGAGATAGAAATGTAATAATTTCTACAGACTTTTTAAGCTTCGTATTTAGGACAGTCACCCATTTCCCCCCTTTCTTCTTCACCTGAGAGTAAAAATAAGACTCACAGTGAAGATCACACTCCCTGACTAAATCACACACTTTCATTCAAGAAAGTGCTTCAAACAAATGTCTTTAACACACTATTCAGCACTCGGAGAACCACCACTCTTTCAATACCCCAGGTTGAAAAAGAGAACCGCTATCTCCCCTAGTCCTCCTCCCATCCTCTCTTCTTCTTTTTCTTTTTCTTTTTTTTTTTTTCTCCTTCACAACTCCAGTTTTGGTGCGGGCGTTCACTAATAAATATAAATGTTTGTGATTAGCATCTCTGCAGCACAGGTGCATGTTTGTTGCGAGGGGAGGCTTGTTCATTAATTTTCAGCCATGAAAAGTGCAGCGCGCCATGAAGGCAGAGTCCAAATCGCACACACTGATAAATGAACGCACAGATTGTTAATGTACCATTGTAAGGCTGCTGCCTCCACCAGCTTTGAGGAAAAAAAAAAGGCCTGCTGCCAAAAGCGGGGCTATGAGCGAACACACACACACACACACATAAACACACACTTTGTCCGAGAGGTGTGGCAGGACCCTATTCAAAGATCTAGATTAAACTGAATAGAGCTTTAGAATGGGTGTTTTTTTTTTTTTTTATCCTTACACATATAGCCAGGGATTATTTAGATTATATAGATAAGATGCCCCCTGCTGCGAGGCTTCTGGCTTGTGTTGTCTAATGAGATTTGGTAGAACTTGTATCTGCTGGGAACAACAGCGCTGGGAACCTCGTGTCCTGTTAAAAGGGGATGTTGGCAGCTACATGGATTGGGCCTCGCAGAGAAAAACCTTTGGAGCTAAAAGTGACTTTGTTCATCTTGAGAACGTGCACCCCTTTACGTGGAAAACAGTTGTGAGTAAACCTCAAAGTATTTTTGCTATGACCAGCACGATGGCAATTATCATGATTCCATATCGGGATTAACCCCCTGCACCCCCTGCACCCCCACCCCTCTTAGTCTGGTTGGACATATTTGGCTTGGGCACACACACACAGACACACACACACACACACACACACACACAGAAATGTGTGCATTGCCGCAATCGCCACATAGAGTGTATTTTAATTAATTAGATAATGCGTGCTAAATCTATAACCGATCCTCAATATGTTGTATTTGAGATATGGCTGTAACGTTCACAACAGGAGAGAGGAATACTGAGGAAGAGTAAACAAAGAGGAACAGGAAAAAAGCAAAAAAATATGCCTCAAAATGGGTTGCAAAAATGTTTTATTAGGGGACCGCTGAACACCTGCCTTAAAATGTCGTTTCAACATCTCCCGAATGCCATTTTGCTTAATTGACTTGGAAATGGCCCAAATGTATTGCTGAATGCGGTCTAATTAATATTAATAATAAATGCCATTATTAACATCAAAGAACATCTGGTGCCCCTGTTTACCCCACCGCCTTATATGTAACACATTCAGCTGCTGTTTTCATCTCACAAACATTGCCAGTATAAACAACAACTTGCATTTCCTTTCGTTTTTATTTTTCGCTGCCATTCACTTGTTATTTGTTCCATCTTTGGTCATTTTTTTTTTTGTTGTTGTTGTTGCCTCTATAGGGTCAGTAGTAAAACAGTGACTACAAGGTGAGGATGCTATGCGCAATTTGGCGCACAGTTGCTCTTTTCTAGCCCCCCCCCCCCCCACACACACACACACACTCTTCCCTCCTCCTTTCTTCTTCTTGTTCTTCTTGGTCTAGACCTGGTTGTTGTAATACCTCAGAGACTCCACAGATCCCTGGTGTACTGGTGTAAAAAAAAAAAAAACTAAAAAAAAACTAAAAAACAAAACAAAAGCATCTGCACACTAAGAGAGCCTTGCATTAGGACTTTCTCAGTGCCCATAAATCATGGACCAAATAACTTTAATCTGAATTTTCATTAAGTAGTCCTTGTCAGGTAGTAAAAGGAGGGGGATAATGCAGTGGTGTTTAATGATAATTGGTGTTTGGTTAATAAATTCTGCAAGTTCAGATTACGTTCTAGCAGTGGCTGGAATGCTAGCATCAGCAGTGTAACTAAACCTCAAATTGATTAACTCGCATGAACCAGACGCTCACAAAGATGGCAGTGGTCCAAATCAAAAAAAAAAAAGAAAAAGAAAAAAGAAAAAAAAAGAAGAGCAAGAGAGGAGGAAAGGGGGTGTTGGGAGGTGTGTTTTAGTGTTTGTGTGCGTGTGTGTGTGTGTGTGTGTGTGAGAGAGAGAGAGAGAGAGAGAACGAGGGAGAGCGCAAGCAAGCATCAGGCCGGATGGTGTTGTGTTGCTCTGGTGTAAGGAAATCAAGTCCCCCCGGGCGCATTTTTAAAAGCCTAATGCCTTTCAAATGATGTCATCACATTTTACTCTTTCTCTCTTTCTCCTCCTGCCCTCCCTCTCACCCAATCTCTCTTAATATCTTTCCCCTTTTCAAACTGTTTCCATCATTCTGCCCCCCCCTCCCTCCAGCCACCACCACCTTCCTGCCCCCATACCCCAATCAGTTATTTGGCTACGGGTAGAGGCCAGTGGGCTTTGACGGGGCGTCACGTGACGCATTAGAATAATGGCCAAGCAAGACGCAAAACATCTTGTGTTTTTATGACTGATGTGCTTTTTTTTTTTCTCCCCCTCTAGTTTTATTTCCTGAAAGTGATATCATACTAATCAAAACCACAGAACGTTTAGAGTGCAAAGAGTGATTGAAAGAGCACCATTAAGGAACTGGCAACCCTCCTCCATCCCCCCATAACCCCCCCCCCCCCCCCTCCAGGCACCACCAACAACCCCCAGCACCATACATGCACACGCAATCACTGTCTTTGCTGCTTATTTCTTTGCCGTCGTCGTTGTTGTTGTTGATGAGTTGTCTTTTCTTTTTGTCCTCCATTAAGAGCTGGGTGTGGTCGCTGTAAAGAAGTAGTCAGCATGCCCCGTCCCAGGGGCACCCACACATGAGCACTGACACACACACACACACACACACACCCACAGAGATCCTTATCAATTTCTATGTTTGTCAGTCAGATGTCGAGGCTGCCCTGGTGGCTTATCCCCACAGTGGCAAGGCATCGGTTGCTTCGTTGCAAGATCCTGGTGACATGCAGTGTGAAGTGAGTGAGGTGTCTTATACACACACACACACACATAGTTGCACTCTCACACACTGTTAGTCAGAGGGGAAGTGTGTGTACATGAGTGTGAGTGCAGCAGACAGCAGGCAGAGTGACTGATACTCAGCCTGCCTCCCAGATGGCCTGCTCAACTCTGCTCCAATCTGATCTCAGAGCCTTTGTTCTGGCATGTTCCATTACGCCGCCATGACACCAGTAAAGGCAGAGGGGAGAAGAGCTGGTCTCAGATCAGATACAGCTGAATTATACATGTATTCCTCTTTTTTTTTTCCCTCCTCTGTGATATTCTTGTACCAGCACAGTCACAGTTTGTCATGTTTTTTTTTTTTTTTCTTCCTAGGCTAGGAAGGCAAGTGAGGGCTTCATAGATGTTATATTAAAATGGCTAGACAGGGGAAAAAGAAGTAGTAGTGGCTTAAAAGTTCAATTTAAAGATACGTGGTTTTATTCCGGATATGGATTATGATCTTCCGTGTGAATGAATGCAAGAAGAATAGTTTTGGCTAAAATAAAACAAGTCAAATCAGCAGGGGCCTCTGACACTTGCAACAAATTTAGATGAGAGAGACGTGCTGGCTTGTAAATACTTATCTCTTTTTTAATCAAATATCAAATATTAAATATCATGATTCTAGACTGTTTTTTTACCTGCAATATAATGAAAAATCATCAATTGCTACAGTTACAGAAAGGAAAAAAGTAATATTTTCTGCGGGTTTATTAATTCATGTTTAATTTTAAATGTTTTCATTAAAACAGTTTAATAATCCTTATAATAATGATAATCTATATTTATAGAGACATTTTCAAAACTCACATTACAAAGTGCTTTATATAAGGCAGCAAATTAAAGCTGGCAAGACGCAATGTTTAAAACAGTAAAATCGTAAAATCTGAATAGACTAAAACTTTAACTGAAAACCAAAACAGTTAGACGTTGATGCATCCAGGTCTTTGTTGGCTAATGGATTTCTATAAGGCAACTGCCATGGCTGTACATTACTATGATTTTAATGTGCTTAATGATTGTTTTTTATTTAGGTGTGAACATCATCTCAACATGAAATTGGTCATTTTTAAATGCACGGGTTTCTAATTGTTTAATAGTGTAAGAGGAACGGGAAACGGTGATAGCAGCTGCCTTTACAGGCTTTTATATAAAGAAACTTTAATTTTATGCAGTTAATTGTCTTTACATAGAAAAAAATTGGAGATGGGAAACAAAAATCAATACCCAAGGATAGTCACAATTCGGGTGTCAACATGTCATCTAGAGCCTCTCCCCCACATCACACGCCCAGCTGTGAACGATGATGCCTAATATACAGGGTGACCTTCAAAATGTCATAAATGTGTTGTGCAATAAAGTGTCAATATTTGTGGTTATATGGAGCAGGATGACTTTTACAGTAATTGGAACAGCCACATTAAAAGCTGTGGATCAGTCAACTGATTAAGGGCGTGCAAGCTGGACACCCAATAGAGCCTGGGAATGACGAGTGTGCATACACTTATGCTACATGTGTACACACTCAGGAGAAGAGAAATGAAGCAGGAAGTTCGGTCTTACCTTTCTTTGCAGTGTGTGTTTTGCGCACGCGTGTGTGTGTGTGTGTGTGTAGGAATGTGTGAGGCCCATTTATTATTGAAGGGCTGTTATATGCCAGGAGAGCACACTCTCATCCTCTCAGTAGTGTGTCTTCCTCTTACAGGTGCACTATTAACCCTGACACACGAGCATGCATGTTTGTGTAAGTGTGTGTGTGTACATGTCTGTGTGTTTGGGTGTTTGGAAGTGTGGTCTGGTGTTTGTCCTGCTTCTAATCTGTGTTTTGGATTTTTTAATTTTAGCCCCATCTGGGGTGGGCAGGTGGGCCACTGTCTGTTACACGATCTGTGGAATCCTTGCCAAAAAGGGATCTGTACAGTAGACCGCTCAAAATATGTTTATGAGCAGGCAGCTATGGCTACAGTATGGTGCCATCCTGGACCAACACTGGGGAAATTGCTTTTATTTAATTATTTTCCTTTTTATGAGACGAGTTTTGAATGAAAAACAATAGGTGGGGACTTTTTGTGATGTGTCCACACGGTGCATGAATTAGGCAAGATATATTTTTATTTCATAATTTTACCACAATTTGTGCAAAATATAATTTGTACCAAATGTCAAGTTTCCTCAAAAACATATTTTTAGCGTATTAATGTCGATATAATGAAAACAAATTGTAGAAATTAGATTTTAATTTATACATTTTCAGAACGTAGCAAAGTATAATAGTTGTCACGTAATGACATTTCCTCAGTCCATAACACTGTACTGTTGTTTAGTGTAAATAGTTATTCGGGGATTTTACGCAATCAACTAATATTTGTATTATATTTTATATAATAATACAAACAGTGGTGCTAATCATGATGAAGGTCAGTGTTGAATTCACCTCTTAACCCTGTACACTTAGACTTTATCAGAGTCACTGGGAATAGTGATGGTTTTGTACTTAATCTGACCCCAAACCACAGTAATGCACTTGATGGAAATTGCAAGACTTATGGAACAAAACAAAGAGTTCTTTAATATCATCATATTATCTGCAGACTAATAGTTTATTGTGTCAGGTAAAAAAGATAACTCCTCCAATCAGCTGATGGGTGCTAAAGTTTACATAGATTCACAAAGAATATTTAATAAATATAAATCGACCTAAACATCAAGATAACATTAAGTTGTGTTAGAACGAAAGAAGAATAAAATAAGGCATTTACACGCATGTTATTTACACAGATGATATTTTACAATGCAGAAATTATTTCTTTCTTTAGTTTCCTCTCTTTCTTTTCTTTTGCAAAAAAAAAAAAGCAAAAATGATTTTAAATCGAGATCCACCATTTGAACATCTGGTTTTAAAAACTTAACTGTCTCCTAGCTTCCGTCTACTGGTTTGTGCACAGAATGAAACTACGCAGTTGCCAAACCCGAGTAGAAGCATCTGGTATTTAGTCTCTGTGTATTGTCACAGACTTACATTTCGGTTGCCTTTCAGTTTCAGTTCTGATAAATAGCCTTCAGCCTGATAGCGGCGTTGTTGAATGGAGTTGTGTGTTTAGTGTCAGTGTGGAGAAGGACTTGCTGACTTGGGTCTTTCCATTTTGTAAACCTTATTTGACTCCCCGACAGAGGAGGGGTGGCATGGGGTGGGGAGTGACAAAAAAAAGAGCAAAAAAGATTAGACCGCCGTTAAAAAATGTCCCTTATTGTGCAGCATGGTTGCCTAAGTGGATTCCTCGATTTTGATTCTTTTTCTTTCTTTCTTTCTGCCTTCCTTCCCCTCCTCCCTACAAACATACTAAATCATGTACCAAATTGGAAAATAAATAACATTACAAACTGTATTTGGGCTCGTTGGGGTCATGCAGACACTGACATGCTAAGTTTATGTGTGTTTACGATGAAACATGACTGGGACAGGCTGCTTTTGTCTGACACTGTCACTGCCACTTACCACCACCAACTTTCTCGACTTCTTTCACATGTCGGATGAGTAAATGTTGATATAAATATTGCAGCACGCTCGAAATATAAAAGAAAAATATTAAACGAGCAAAAAAATCAACAAAGAAAATAGATTTTTTTCCTTTGCAATAAAATCCATAACTCTGTTCTGCACTGTGTGAGTCGAATCTCTTTTACTGCAGCGTCTATCAAATGCTTTCAGAACTAGTACAGATATTTTTAATTTAACAGCTTCAAGATACAAGACATATCAAACATCTGTCGTTTGTTCCTTTTTGTTTCTTTTTTCTTTTTTTTTTGTTCTAACTTAACTGTGTTGCTCAGGCCTTTAAACTCCCCACTGTCAGCACATCACAGGCTCTTAACCTTCCGTACAACAAGGCCAGTGTGTACAATCTGATGATGACACCCTCACCTCAGATTATGCTGCTGTCAACACATTCCCAGGTTGTCGCCACGCATCTTTCGATTCACGTTCAGGAGGTGATTGTGTTGATAACAGACTGCTGTTGCACTAAACTGTGCATCATCGTTTTTTGCTGCGCGGAGGGAAGTGGCGGAGGGTGGGGTCAAAACCGTTATCACCCTATCATATCTCTGACAGCTACCTGTCAAAATCAGGTCGCAGGAAGAGATGTGAGGAGATCCTGCGATGCTGACATAGCCCAATTTAACTTTTTCTTTTTTCGTCTTTTTTTCCTTCTGTCTCATTTTGCATTGTTAATTTTGCTCACTGCAATCCAGCATATGCTTAGTAGGAACGATGGTGATAGCAAGGGTAAAAAAAAAAAAACGGAGGAGAAAGGAGAAGGCGGTGGTGGTGCAGGTGGTGGCGTCGAGTGAGTGTGTGTTTGAGTTGGGGGGGGGGGGGGGGGGGTGTATCTCAGGACTATGGTGTTTCAAAAGAAACTGAAAAGCTTATGAACTGTCAGCGTTCTGTCAGCAAGTAAAATAGCACGGCCCGTGAACCCGTTTGATGAATTTGACTTGGTATAGCGTTCGCACATTTGAACAAGGTAAGACAGCGGTAAGAGAGAGAAAGAAAGGGGAAAAAAAAAAAAATGAGTTGTGTTGTAACGTGTGGAGGGCTGGTTTGAAGTGGCACTCAACACACCTTCCATTTGTCTCTCCCTCTTTGTGCTGTCTGTGTGTGTGTGGGTGTGCTCCAGATGTTGGGGAGGACCTGGGGAAGACAGCTGGGAGCATCCCACCGCCTCTGTCCCAGCATCGTGAGCGGACTCTGGCCTCATCCTCCAAGGATTGTCCCTACTGTGGCAAATCCTTCCGCACCTCCCATCATCTTAAAGTCCATCTACGGATACACACAGGTCAGTAAATCCAAGTATATCACTTTTCCAATGCATTGCTTCAGCAATAAAACATGTATTGTACTTCATACAAAATTCACTCTACTACTTGTACTTACAATCCTTCTGGGCTTAGAATGACATATTGTTTTATGCATATTGGCCTAATCAGATATTGGAGTCAATCTGACTCTGATGTGATGGATATGATGCAGATGAATTGAATGCATATTAGTTATTGATGAGAACTGGATTATTTCTCTCAGGAAGCTTGAAGAACGAAAGAAAGACACCTACTCACAAGGTTAGAGTTGGGTCCTTTAGAACTACACAGATAGTTACCGTTTTCCCATTGACAAAAAGTGTTGACAAGGCCGTAAACATATTTTTACAGTGGCCTATAGGTGCAAAACACTTGATTACACAAAATACAACCAAAGAGAAAAAAAAAAAAACTTTTCAGAAAAGCCAATGTTGTATGAAACACAAAAAGAGAAAATTGTACTTTTCAGAAGTCTTTTTTTTTTAAAAACATTGTTTTGCACCTAGAGGCCACCGTCCATTTTCTCCAACCTGACAAATACAAATAAATAAAGCAATTCATAAGAAGCACTGTTTCCCAACAGTGTCCCTCACTGAGGCTTAAGGCCATTGTTATTCAGTTTTGTTTTTTTTTTTTCATACTCATCATTTCATTGAGCTCTAATTAACACAACAAGGGTTCAGTGTCCTCTGATGTCATCACTCAGAGGGCAATTTCACACTCACTAACTCTGAATAACTTTCAAGCCAAAACAAAGCCGGCCTGTCCACAGTTTAGGGATATGCGTGAGATGATGTGCCTAATAGATTTAGGGTTTTTTTCAGTCAAGCATCCTGAGCCTCTGAGCTGTGTACTACCACCAGGCAGTTGTTGCTGGGAAGTTAGTTGCTGGCTGCAGTCAGAGTAATGATGTGGACTATGGACAGTAGCCAGGGTTCTAACCCTCTGCAAGGTACAAACGCCCCACTGACTATCCAGGTTAAAGTCACAATTAGACCACGCAGAGGACACTTTACAACAAGGACACCTGGTTCTAGCTGGTGGGTGTCGGTTCGTCCCACATGAAGTCAGTGTTTTCCAGCAGGAAAAAGTGGATTTAATATTAACACACATAAGGAGATGAGAAGACTTCAGCTAGAGTTTTACGGTTGAAGTTAGGTCATAGCTGCTGAAAGTATAAGTTGTTGAGGTTTGGTGAAGGTTGGGCAACACCACATAGGTAAAGTTGTTTCTCCTCACTACATAAAGGACAGACTGCTTCCCGCAATGGTACTGAACACTGACTTCAACTAAGTTGAAATAAAGGATCATCCCATGTAGGTGAACTGTGCCAAAAAGAAAAGCCGAAGGTTACTCGTTCAGATTGGTTGTTTCGTCTTAACAACATTGTCAGTGAGGATTGGAAATATGAATGTGACCAAGATCAACTGGACAGGAGTGCAAGACAATTAATGAAACCCAGGGTAAAAAGCTTTAAAGGGCTTTTAAAATGTTGTTTCTAAAAGTTTCCCTGTTGCACAGACTATTATGGCAATGCAATATTTGACACAATTACCAAGCGCATTCATTTTTACAAAAAAAGACGCATGAAATGTGACGTGAGCCACGAATGCAGAAAAAAACTTTTTTCCCATCTTAGAAAACTATGTGAATGAGTTCCTAAAGATGTTCCTGCACCTTTTTTCTACTTGTTTCACCTCACCAGGAGATAATCTTTAGGTACCAGTAGAGACACTGAGGCTAAAACACTCGCAACTGAAAATGAAAAATCCCTTGCAGCTGGGCAAAATCAATGCTGGATTTCTTCTTATTCTCTCTTTCTGTCCTCCCCCCCCCCTTCCTTCTCCCATGCACATAAAAGGCAGAGTGAGGGACCACCCGTACTGTAACCTCCTTTCTCCTTTCCTTAATACCAGACACATACTGTACCTCACATTTGGAAAGGAATCAGAGGAAAAGCTTTGTAATGCAGCATGCTTACATGTCTGCTGCACACTCACATAATTAGGATTCCTATGTTAAATAGTTTATCCAGGTCATAACCAGCCAGTGGTGGATTCTTCAGTTTTTTTTTTTTTTTTGGGGGGGGGGGGGGGGGGGGGGGGCAGAGAGGCATCTGTTATCCTGTGGTGAGAGAGCTGAGTTATGTCTGCTTTGAGTAGTACAGTAAGGATACCCATGAGGGCCATATTTCATCACAGAGGAGGCGGAAATCTCAACCCGGGCCTGGCATTAATTCATTTGGCAAACACACACACAGACAAGTAGCCCCATCTAATTTCATTCACACAGTGTATTTTTACATTTATCCATTCATATGTCAAAAACACATTAAGTAAAATAGTTCTGGAGCCACCTGTGATTTTCGCACCGGAATGTATCTCTGGATGTGGGCCTGTCCAAGCACAGCCTTAGCATAGTGTTCTGCATGCGGAGAGAAAAAAAGCAGCTTGATGTGTCGCCAAAATGTGGCCTTTAAATCATTCCTATAACCTAATCACACAAGCTCCACTGTGAAATCCTGATTACATCCACAAGATGACTTTTACAGCAGCTAAAGATCCTCTCTGTGCTCCGGGGACAATGTGGAGAAATTCACAGATGACAGCCGAGCCCCCCCCCACCCCGACCCCCCCTACCCCCCCTTCATCCTAATGCAATGTTAGTGACACAATGGAGTTGCTTACCGAGCCGGTCGAGGCAGCATTGTGCGACGCAACGCCGAGATTAATGAGCAACTAACACCAGCTTGAAAGAAATGAAGTGAATTTAAATTTCTCCAAAAGTTAAAGAGCTAATGTTAGAGTATTAATTTCCTCTTGAACAGTGAGTGGGAAAATATCCATTAGCAAAATTAACCACAGTTTTCTAGGTAGCTAACATTGTGGGGCTGTGGCGCTACAGTGTGGGGCCACAGCTAATGAACACACTGCAGAGGGTGATATTTCATTATACAAATTAATGCTCACATTTTAATGGGAAAGTCACATAATGAATCTAGGCTTCAGTGACAGCAATTAGAGGCCCAGATTGTCCCCTTCTGGACAAGGCACTATTTAGCAGTAAGCAGCTGTGTGTAAAAAATAAAAAGGTCCTCGCTCTTGACAATAGCCACACATAACTTCAGGCAGGGCCGCATAACCAATAAGAGTCTCTGCCCACCTTTAAATGAGAACGGGGAGACAAAGTGAGGGGGAAAGAGAAAGAGGAGAGGCAGGACTTGCCCATGTCACTTAACCTTAACCTAACCTTGTAATCAGGATGAATCAAATGGGACCTGTGATCTCCCTCTCCATTGCTCTCACTCCTCCCTTCCCCCTTCCTCACTTTTCTCCTCATTCTTTGAGTATATTCCTCCAAATCATTACTTTTTTTTTTTTTTTCAGTGTTGCTAAATTGAATAGGCTGTATTATTTGTGCAACTTGGTGCACATTCATATCTAACAATTACGAGGCTATATAAATATGGTAATAGTGTGTATAAAGGATGACCGAATCAAGCTATTTTGGCTGACATCCTGATCCAATTCCTAAGACATTTGGTCTCTGCAGATGACAAGTCCAATCTCATTTAAATGTTGAATATGTATGTACACGCCATTTTGAAATAACATCATTTAACGCAGCACACCATAATCATCCCGAGCTACTTCTTCCACATACTGCATGTCGTATAAGATTACATTACTGATACTTTATATTTTGAGTAAAAGAGTAACCGAAGAATGGAGTGGAAACACTTTCACACAGGAGACTGGAGTTTGACCTAACCGAACCGCTGTGTTTGCAAAGTTTGAAGAGTTTAGAGCAGAGAACAAAACTACGAAACTGACTATACCAATGGTTAATTAGGTCATATTAGAGAGTGGAGACGACTGACGTATAAACTTGGAGGACTTGTTGGACACTGACGTGATGTGATCAGCTACAGAAAAGATGTCTCACTCTGTTAGAGTTGTTGGAAGTACAGAAGCACACAGCTCAACTCTGTGCAACACAGTTTAGAGCGGAGCTTCTTACCTCACGAGTGATGTTTGGAGTGAAGCTTGCAGAGAACACTTCAATGTGACAATAGACAAGTTACATTATAGCCTTTTGTCAAGTTACTTGCAGAATAAACATTAATTAGCAGCAGTTTGTCTTCAAAGAGAGAAGCAGTACAACTCTGAATGGAACTGTTGTTGGCTGATATCAGTCAATAAAAATATGCTTTAATTGGCTCATGATGACAATCTTTGTGATAAATTTGGGATATCTTTACTGTATATATATTTTATTATCAACAAATCCTAGGATAAGGCGAACAACTTTCATTGAATTTACTATCAAGTAGACTGTCGTCCTTTATGTCTCGGAGCTCCACTCTGGATGATTCTGGTTTGTCTGTCGCAATGTCTGGAGTATATTCTTGTCAGACCATTCAATGGAGCATTATGAGTTACACATCAAATACACATGAGGCCTATTTAGGGAGGTTGGGTCCATGGGTGGGCGTCAAACCAGTGGACTGGCCAACATGGGACTGTAGTTTGCTTCCTATTTTAAACTGACAGTAAATGTTTGTACGCGGAGGTAGAAGGTCACCTACTGTACCACAATTATGGACTCATGAGAACTTATAACGGACCAACAGAAAAGATTTATCCAGTGTCTTTTGGAACAAAGAGCGTATGAGCGGAAAACTTCAAATTCAACATAGGTGAACACATTATCCAGAGTTCTTCTGTGCTTATTCCGTGCATCTATGGTGTCACTCTCCCCTCTGAGACTATTCAGCTGTTGACCTTCACAGTATTGGAGCTATTCTCAATTCACCATGAACCACTAACTTATATACAGATGTACTTAAAACAGATGTAAAACAGTTTCGATTCACCGTTGAGCCTCTCAAACATCCCTCTGGTGTTTTTCCCATCCTTCTGGCCAAATGGAAATTCATCTAGCAATATGTTGCATCTATTAGGTTATTTTAATTGCCCCTCTGTACAGGTTTGGGATATTTATCTGTACTTGTTCCTAGGGTGCGGTCACAAATGAAACAAAGCCAGGTGAAATCGGTTCACATGAAGTGCAACATAATGCTTAAGAGTAGATCCCACCAGTGAGCGGGACAATTATCTACAGCCACTAAGGTGTCACTTAAACGCTTAGGAGCTCTAGTTTTTTTCAAGTCGTAGCTAAGAAAACGAAAGCATCTATCATTTACTGTTGTCAGGCACAAAATGTCTAAAGTAGTTCAACAAAGTGAAAGAAGGACAACAGCAACAAAAAAAAATGTTTCTATTTTTAACTCCCAAATTGCAATTTCCTGGGTTTGTGGTGGCAGTGATCTGTCATGTGGCTGGGAGGTTGTGCTGTTTGCGCTGATATCAATTAAAAGTGGATTAACGGGTACATAATGACCTTTAGCAGTAAATTGTGTGTAATGTTGCAAGGCAGGATACAGTATATTCCCCAGATGTCACACCAGGCCCCTGACGTATGATGGAGCAGATGTCTTAGCCAGTCCAAATGGCCCTCTAAGACACAAACACACACACATACATACACACAGGCTCAAGCCGACACGCATGCATAAACATGTGTTGACACACACATACCAAATGGTGAGCGCACACACATACGTAAACATGACTACATTCAGAAATGCACTTGTCATCCGTCTCACTTGCTACTGATACGTTTAAATGCTTAATTTTAATGCAAATCTTTAATAAACTAATCGCTTTCTGAGGGCACGTTTATTTATTTTGCAGTGTACCCTGCTCTGCAAACATCAAAGGAGAGTTTCAAACATTAAATCTTTTATATGCTTTTCATTCTCATTTTAGATATGTAGATGATACATTAATCTTTATTTTCCTCCCTTGAACATTAACATCCTCTTATAAGGAAAGAAAAGACAGAGGAGGGGGGGGGGGGAGATCAGATCAGTCTAATTTCTGTCTAATTTGGCTCCTAGAATATCATTTTGTCCAGTTAGAGGAATTGAGAATGATCATTTGCATCAGGGACGTTTCCTTATTAAATCAGCACTGAGCCTCTGTTCGGCAGCTCACAGGAGAAGCACTTATTGGGTTAAAAGCTCATCTCATATGGTTTATTTTAAATATACTCTATGCTTCATAGCCACTCTACTGTAAAAGAAAAGATATCTGTCTTTCTGTCTGTAGTCAGGGTTATCCGTCTCTTTGCACGCTCTTTCTTTTTTTATCCCCCTCATCCTTTCTCCCTCCTCTCTTTAGCATTTCCACCTTCAATTTTCTTTTGTATACCCTCCTATTCTTTTCTCTCCTGTATCAATATTGTATTGAGTTGGTGTTTGTGGCCCTTTATTTGAGAACTCTGCAGTAGGTCTGCAGATTGCAGAGTCTTTTCTGGAATGGTGCCCTCTAAATAATGATAAATTACTTGAGCAGTATGCCATTTGCTAATTATATCCATGATTTACTACACAGCCCGACTTAAATCATTCAAGCCAGCCTTGCGTAACAATGCCTTTTTTTTTCTTTTATAAAATGGTTTCCATGTGTATAATGTAAACATTTTTTGGCCATGTACTCTATATATAGTAAAGTGCATATAAACAAACATAAGAACTGTAGTTTTCTATTTCTTTTTCCACCAGTCTAACTCTATTTTGACACCTTGTCAATGGCCTAACAGAAATTTCACCCTGGGAACTTTTTATATGTATATATTAAAAAAAAAAAAAAAAAAAAAAAAAAAATCAAGCTTAGCGTTTTTCCCTTCTCTCTGTTCATTGTTTAATGAATCCAAATCTGGCTCAGACTCCAAGCCTATTATAATTGCTTGCAGGATGTGGTCTATTTCAACATAAGTATAATTCCAATTGAAGATCCACTTCTGGCAGAATAATGCTGGTGTTATACCATTATCAAGAATATTCATGAATATGGATGTGCAACATAAATAAATATATGTAAATGTTACACAGCATATTCACCCCTCTTTTACTAAAACATAAATCACTTTAATCTGTGCATCCTGCAGTGGTTCTTATTGTTCTTAATCATAGGGCTTCATTGCAACAAACATGAGCTTCACATATGTTGCCTGCACATTTCTTTTCCTCTTTTCATTGACTTATATTTCACTGTATGAACAGCATTTTTTTTTTTTTCTCTCAATGCACCACAGCGCGGCGGTAGTTGGGGAGATCTGCTGATTTATGTGTCTCAAGATAAACTGCAAATAGGGAATGTCTGAGAAATTGAACTCTCATCATCAAGGCACAGGCCTGACAGCAAAGCAAGGCCAGAATAGAGGCACGATGACCCCACAGCAAGCACACACACACACACACACACACACACACACACACACACACACACACACACACACCCGTAACACCACACAGTTTCACACGGACAGAGAAACACACGTAGACAGAGACCCCGGCGCACCCCCTCAGCCTTCGCTTGTGCACGCACAGATAGCATCGAGACAGTTTTGTTGTCAGTTGAAAATATTATCTCTTTTAGTGCACTGAAAGCACCATATGGTGAAATGTTTTTTATGGTGTTGATGTGAGTGATGGCTCACTTGGCGGGGCTGGATCGAGCTGGATCGACCCATATTCAGATGCTTACTCCACACCCCCATCCCAATACACACACATTCAATAACACATACACACACATCGAGTGGAGCAGAGCCGATGTCTATGGCAGAGAGAAAAAAATAAAAAATAAAATTGAATGCAGTTGAATGCAGAATCTCATTCATTGTCACTTTTTTGTAGTTTATTTCATTCTGTGCTGATTTTGTTCATAAACTGCTTCCTCTCTTTTGACTTTCTTCCCTTATCCCTTTTGGACGAGTTGTGTGTATATTGATGCCAGCTACAATCATGGCAATTGAAAAATATCTTCTTTTATAGTAATTAATGAAATGCATCTTCTTTTTTTGTGAGCTCTACTCTTTTGACCTAATTTTCTTGACCCTAGGGTCCACATTCCTGGCTCCAATAAATAGATTTTGATATCCAGTCAATCTAATAATCAGGTTAATTATTCACTATTTTCCCTGTCGTTCCCTTTCTGTTTCTCTGTCTCTTTCTTGACCTCTCAGGAGAGAAACCCTATCGGTGCCCTCATTGTGACTATGCCGGCACCCAGTCTGCCAGTTTAAAGTACCACCTGGAGCGCCACCATCGCGAACGTCAGAATGGCTCCACCACCTCAGGCCCATCCTCTGGCCACGCCCCTTCTTCTGACCATAAAGAGGATCATGGGAAGACTGCCAGTGGGAGCATCTTTGCAAGACCAGATGTCCTTCGTAATGTTTTTAAGGGAATGCCCCCCAACCTCGACTTCAGGGCAGGTCCGTTGCTGCCACATCAGTGGGCGTCTGCCGGCATGATGTCTCCGCAAGAAAGAGAGCGTGAGCGTGGAGACCGTCGATTTGACTCCTTAGCTGAGAGCATGAAGACTGCCGATGGCCCATCCTCCCTGGTCTCAACAGCGACCGATAGTCCTGCCAGCTTCTCTGACCTAAGCAGGGCTTACCAAAGCATGATGGGAAATGGAGTCCACTTTCAGGGTTCTCTTCAGGCCTTCATGGACAGCTTCGTCTTCAGCTCCATGAAGAAAGATATGAAGGAAAACCAGAGTGTAGCCCAGCTCCAGGCTCAGCGCTACCATGATAATGGTGAGCCCAAAGCTAAGCGGGCCATCTCTGCTGACCAGGACAGGGAGGATAAGGCTGAAACAAAATCAAACTCAGAGGCTGGCAAACACGGGTCCCAGTATGAACCACTTGATCTATCTGTGTCAGTTCGGCCTGAGTCTGCATCTGGATCTATCCCTGGGTCTTCAGTCACCATCCATGACAACGTGGCATGGCATGGCTGTCTGTTCTGCTCCTTCTCCACCTCTTCACTGGAGCTCATGGCTCTGCACCTTCAGGCCAACCACCTGGGGAAAGCCCAACTTCAGCGTTCTGATACAGGCAAGGAGCTTCATGGAGATGCCTCTCCCACCACCTCCACCATTCAGTCCTCTAACAGCAAGACCTCTAATGTGGCCCTTGACAAAGGTGGAGACAGAGATGGAGAGAAAAGCCAGGGAGGTTGGAACAACCACTTGGATCAGCCATACAACCCCTTCCAGAGCGATTTCTACAGACGTTTCGGCGGCTTGTATGATGGATCACCGGGGGCCAACCAGGGCCTTCATAGCTATGTTAGTGCCACAGAGCAGGGACTTGACCCACATTTTGGAGGAGCAGCTCCAGCTGGGGATGTCCAGATTGGTGAGAGTAATTCCTTCGGAGACACTGAAGAGGACCATGCTGGATCAGACGATGACGTTGTAAAGCCTGGTGTGCGCAGTGCCAGTGAGACCCCCTCAACAACCCCCAAGAGACAGCAGCGACAGAATAACTCTGATGAAGAGGAAGAGGAGGGAGGAGTGCCCGAAGAGGAGGACGAAAGAGACGAGGAAGGGCAAATGGACCTGCAAAGAGAGGAAGAAGAAAGTCCAGCTTCAGATCACCTCCAGAACCACCCTAAACATCTCCAAGATGACTCCTCTTTGCACCCAAGGAGTGGAGCTGGCTTGGCAGCATCGTCCTCTGCCATGACACCACTTTCTCTTGTTCCTCGACCCCAGAGTCAAGCTTTGCCACTGGAGAAGCAATGGCAGCAGGGCCTGAGCCTCCTGTCTCCCGGAGGTCCACCAGGACTGTTGAAGGCTGACCAGCAGACACACCTTGAGCAGCAGATGAACATGCTGTCTGTCCTCAGAGCCTACAGCAATGACAACCTCCCCGCCTTCAATGGCTTGGGAAGTGGAGCAGGAGGAGCATCCACAGGGGGCATGAAGAGGCCAGACGTGTCTGGTGAGTGTGCTTAACCCCTACTGTAACCGCTGTACTGCTCACACAAAGCTAAAGTCATGAATACACACGTTTGAAACCCAAATTCAATTTTCCCATCACACAAACACACAAGACAAACACATATACATTTTTCCTGACACCCACAACGGTATCTCAGACAGTCACTAAAGGTCTCCAGATTGGCTCTGAAGTGATTTCAGCCTTATTTCTAGCAAGTTTAGAAGCTATCAGCCTGGCGACTAGCAACAGATTAATCTTTATTACACGTTTATATTACTGGGGGTGTAGCGCCTCCCTCCCACCCCACAGCATGGAGGGAATAACCCGGGATGAGTCAGAGCAGGACCTCAGCTCCCCGTGCCATCTCCTCCTCATGTCTCTTAACTATCTTAGCTCTCATAAAGCCGGCTCCCATAAGCCCATTACTTTATAAGACTCGTCGATCTATGACCCTGTGAAAAATGAACTGTCAACTTTCATGATTCTGCTAAGGTTACAGCCGATCCTTGAGACTGAAGAAGGAAGTCCTTTTTCTTCTTTTATTTTATTTTATTTTTTTACAATGCTCTTTTGCTCTTTAGGGTGGCTGCTAAAGTGTCTCTAAGTGTAGAGGCAGAAAGTAAAAAGCCAAAGTTGCCGTTGAGCTTTGAAACACCGAATACTGAGGCAGAAAAGAGACACGTGAGTGAGTTGGCAATTCCGGATTTTTAATCAAACTAACAAATACGCACATACGTCACTATTTTTAGTAGTTCTTTTTAAACCTAGACTTCTTAATCATTTGTTGGCCTTCCTGTTTCAACAAAGTTTTTTTGGTTTGTTGCCTAGAGCCTGTGTTTACAGTCATATATATTTATGCATCTGTATGTGTTAGTAGAGCAATGCCTTTGTGAGAGAATGCCCTGCTTGCTGTCTAATCAGGAAGCTTGCGAGTGTAAGCTATGCAACGTGGGCAGTTCCCTTTGGAACTAGGAATGCTTGACCTTTGTCATACTGTAGATAGTGCTTTCACTACAGAACAAAAGCCTTTCTTACGTGTTGTTAGTTTGTCCTAGCCTAAGCCAGTCATTCATTGTAATTAGAAAAATCGACGAGTTATTATGTATCCAGCTTCCCAAGTATAATTATTCACATTTAAGATCTTTCGGATTACACGGAAGATAACATAGAAGATCTTCAGAATTATGGGAAGCAGCAAAAATAAATACATGTAGTAGTGTGCTTGAATATGAGAAAGGTACTTTACTTTGGCATTACCTTAGGTGACTTCACTTTATCCTTGTTTATTTTGACAGTGCTACTGTATGTGTATCAAATCATATAATATTGTCATAAACAGTATTATCCTGTATTATTGGTTAACCGAAGCCCTTATAGGTGTTGCTGACTTCAAAAGCTTTTATACATTCACGTCTGTATTGTAGGATTCATTTTGAACTGGAATGATACTTTAAAATGAAGATGCTTGAGTGGGATGAGGGCTCATTTTTACCACAGGCTTCTTGTGGAAGCACAGGTTTCTTCACATAGTTTAAAAAGTCTTGGCTGTCTGTAGGTGTGAAAATGAGTGTCTCTCTGCGGTGACCTGTTAACCTGTAATGGACTGCATGTTACAGACCCCACGTAAAGCTATAGCAATAAGTGTTGCTTAGTATGGATTGAAGGATTAGTGTAATTACAGTCTCTCACTATATATTACAATTATTAATAACTATTACAAATACAACTGTAGTTTTGATCTTTTATTCATTTTACTACTTCTGCTGTTCTTGATACAATTGCAACTGCATTACTACACATACAATTCAATAAAATCACTGCCACGTTCATTACTACTGTAGGACTGTTATTATTTATCTGTGGTTGAAGAAGTTTTGTGAATTTCTATTTCATTAAAGTAACGTTACCTGTACTACAAACTAAAAACAAGCCGAGGTGGGTCTATTTCCAAGTACATGATCATGTTAACCCTGTGTTTCATCAGAAGTATTATATTACACTACAGGTAGAAGTACATCATAAAAATCTTTACCCAAGTTGAAGTGCTAAGTACATGCTCTTAATGTAGTTAATGTACAAAAGTACAAGCATTTTGATGCAGTTGTTAATAAATCTATTCTAGTCCACATTAGTTTAACAGTAGTTAAACATTGAAAAATATAGTAATTATTTGAAAACATGAGGAAACTGTTTCTTTATGTACTGACAGGTAGTTAATCCATAATAATTAATTACAATTGATTTGTTGATTCTATATTTTTCTAAAGAACATCTACAAAAAACAACAAGTAGCAAAAGCATCCCCCTTGATGAATTATTAAATATTCACTTTAATTTCTGCTAAATGTACATTTGTATAAGCTCAGTGTCCATTAAATAATATCTTCCTGAAAAAAAAAAAAGTTTTTTTACAGTTTCTTGCCATTTCAAAAGGGGATACATAAACTACAAATACTCAAGTAGGGTACAATTACCTCAAAAGTGTAGTACAATACTTATTACTTCAGTAAAAGCAACTTCTTGAAAAAAATTGAATTGTAACTAAAGCTGTAAAATAAATAATAATAAATGAAATAAATAAAAAAGGACTAAGAAGAATAAATTCTAAAGTCTAAATTAAATGGGTGTAGAAGAAAAATAACATAAAATACAAATATTCTATTATTTAAGTACCTTAATCGAGTAATTTACATAGTAACTTCCCACATCTGTATTGTATCTAGTACTTTAAAATTATCTTAATTGGAAATAAAACTGTCATACAGTGATCCAATACATGCAGCCAGATGAAGAGCAGAAGTAAAACTATAAAATAACATTAATTTAATATATATTTTTCCTTCAATGTTGTTCATAGCACTGTCAGTATTCGCGCTACTTTTGACTACATATGATAAAGATTCATATGATAAAACTTGGATGGAAAAATAGACTCACTTGTTTCCTAGTAAAATGCACCACTACAGTCCCTCTTTATGTGCCCACTTGTAAACCCCTCGTGTTGGGGTCCACACAGCAGTATGAAGCGCGTGGGCCACACATCCCACTGTTAACTTGGTGGATGGAGAGGGTGGGGGTAGCAAAGACGTCCATAAAACTCAATTCAGACCTGGCAAAATGTGATTATCTGGAGTGGGTTTGCATTAGGTTTGTATGCAAATACAGCATAAATCATTAATATTGAAATTCTCCTCTGAATCTACGGGAGCTGTTGTAGGGCACGGGCTGCACGTCTGGAGTGGCCGTCTCTTCATTAGTATGCCCAGAGGAAGGGAAAAGGGGTACAATGCACATGAATCTACTTGCACTCTGACACATAACAGAAACACACATATATATGATCCACACACACACACATGTTCACACATCTGTAGTATTAAACCACACCTCCTTAAATTGGCTCAGGAATTGGATTTATCAATAAATGTCATTAACAGCAGCAGCGGCCCTGAGGGCTCTGTAATCAGACAAGGTATCTGGTTACTGAGGTACAATATGCTGTGTAAAGATTGATATGAACCCCCACCATTCGCTGCACTGTAGATGTGCTTAACACAATCAATACTTGGCTGGAGTGGAGACCTATCTATAGCCATGCATTATCAAACATGAAGTATTACATTATTCAAACAGTGCTGTACATGCTACAACTGCTTGCGAACATTGCTTCTTACGTCAGATTACTTACATTAGCTCCAACCATCTTGTTCATTTTACAGTGGGCATCGAATAAGATCATCCTCCTCTGAGGTTTTCACCTTTCATTGTTTTACCACATTAAATCACGCAAGATTTAATTTGGCTTTTATTTTTTATTATTTATTTTTTTTTTTTTTACCAAACTTCACAGAAAAAGACAGATCTCTACAGCATAACTAAAAAAAAAATTTGCGATTACATGAAGGATTCATCCTCTTTAAAATAACTCGCCCCAAATCACGATGAGATGATTTGTTACATTTTGAGGAAGGCTTTACAAGGCTGAGACTGACAAGCAGAAGAGGAGAAGTGCTGATAGAAGTGTAGGACTTGCATAAGTGTGTTGACAGTTTCCAAGGAGAAAATGGTAGAGCTCGTACCGTAGCCGAGCACCTATTGCGACTCGAGAAGCAGATTACATAAACATAGTTGAGTTGGCTCATAGGCAAGAGAGAAAGGAGAGAGGGGAACGTCGGATACCCTCACATGAATTAGACCCATCATTCCCACTTTATGAGTACTCTCACACTGTGCTCCATAGTTCTCCCCAGAAGTGCTGTTGTTTGTCGGTGTTTGTAGCTCTGTGAGAGTCACCTCGTGCACACACTGAAGTCGACACTAAAAGCACTTTACTTTTGTAGAAGCGAGAGGACGAATGCGTGGCAGTGCCTTGGTGTTGCTGCATAGTAGCAGGAAGCACAGCATGTACACAGCGATGAACGACAGGGTGCTGTTCATTCTTCAGTTTAGCAACACCGATAATACAAATAAACGTAAAGTTTGCTTTTGTCCCGTGTTCTACTTTTGAAAGATATATTTGGAATTTTTTTATCCATACCAGTTTTTTCATACTTTATTTTATTGGCATGACATGTTGATTATGGCTGTAGCTATAGCTATAGCCAAATCTTAACTTAAAATACTTTTAAGTTAAGATTTGGTTTAACTCAGAATCTTGTCTTTGAACTAAAAATGATGACTTTTTCTTTAGAATTATGACCTTACGAAAATTACATTCAATATTTTAATATCAGAATTCAAAGTTTCTAAGACAAGCAACTTAAAAATTCAAAGAGCTTTAGTGGAGAAATAAAAATGACAACTTGAAGGTTTATTCCAAACTACACAAAGGCAATGTAAAAAAATAATAATCACGCTGATTTCTGTAATTGTGCACAAGTCTGGTTTTCCTCTTACTACTTGTGTCACTAGTGGCCAATTACCTTTAACAGAGTGAGTGCACTCAAGCCTGTTTTCACTGTGAGGGGTTTGAACTATGAGTGCTTAGGTCACATTAGAACAACGAGCAAGAAATGTACAGAGCACACACACACACACACACACACACGCATCCATACATACACATCTATATGGATGCGTGTGGAAGATGAGGGAAATATTGAAAACATGCTGGCAGAGAAGAGTGCAGGACACTATGCGGATAATTGTGTGTGAGCACGTGCGCGTGTGTGCGTGTGTGTGTGAAACAGGTCCTGTAAAACACTGATGGTAATTAAAGACATATGGTGGGATTGGTGAGCTCGCTGTGAAGCGCAGATGTAGTGGATCACAGTTGGCATTAGTGGTGTAATTTTCACTTTCTCTGGTTTAAGTGTAAGAAAGGTAGGCACCACCCCCCCCCCCCCCCTCACACACACACACACACACACGCTACAGGAAGCACATATGCTGGTGTCTGAATAACTCAGATACATTAGCTGAAAATGTCATCGTATTGCACTTACGTACATCAATCCTCCAGGAGACTGAAACCTGCGTTAATCAAACCTTATCTCTTTATTTTTCACTTCTGTGCACAAATACAAAATTACAGCTACTTATCAAATTCATTTGACTTAAATATACCCTAGAGGTCTCTTACAGTTACAGTATGGCGCAGTACCTTTTTGGAATTTTCCTTTCTGAACTAAAGATATGCCCTGAAACATGTGTGCGCTGTTAAAGGCTCTTATGAGGGCTGTCACTTTGTACAGCACTGACAACACTGCATGGCCGTTTATTTTAAACTGTTTTCGAGTGCGTTTCTAGCCAATGAGAGAGTTTTAGATATTTCTACCTGATTACTAATTGGAACCTTGTCACTGGGATTTGATAACATGTAATATCTAAGGTGTAGTTGAGTGAAGGACAGTGTAGCCGAGCAGGGAGCGGGAGGCTGGATGGAGCAAAGAGGATTGAGTAAGCGCCAGCTTCTAAAAGTTATTTAAGCTTTAAGTTGACTGTACGCAGTATCACTGGACGTGGTGAATAATGTTAGCTGGCGTGTGTTTATCTGATGGATGGAGGAGTTTTTTTTTGCTGTGGCTCAGTGACTGGCTCTAATCTAAGGGAATTCCCAGGTGTAGCACACCTTCAGATGCCAGCAGTGTTGGTGACACTGACCACCGGTTTCTCCACATGACTTACCCCCAGATAACACTCTCTGTTCTGTATGATGTAAGGTCAGCTGCACACACACACACACACACACACACACATTTAAAACTTCTGATAATGCAAAACCTGGTAATTGCCAATAATACTGTCCTCATCAGGTGGTTAATTACCATGAATTTGGTTGCTGTTTGTCTCTAGCAAACATGTGCGTGCGCACACTCACGCACACACACACACACACACATAAACACTCACACAAAATGCTTTGACAAGTGGAAAAGGGCTGAGGTACTTATTGCTCCCAGACACCCCTGTGTTTACTAATGAGCTAGACAGATAGCTTACCTGTGTAGCTGTAATTATTTTGTACACCTAAAAGTAGCTCTGAAAGTTGAGTAGGGTGACATCCGAGAATCCTAGTGGGGTGGCAGGTGGTGTTCATGATCACATTTTCAAGACAGTTTCCATATAGCTGATACATTAGGGCTTTGGATAAATACTGCATGTTTCACCGTTGTGCATCGACCATTTCGCCCATAGATTCAAGGGCAGTCGTTCAAAATCTCTTCTTTGAGTAGGACAAACATAAACTGTGCCAGAATTTAAAAATCAAAGCACATATTCATTCGTCTATACCCTTTGTTACACTTTGGTTCTTTCATTATGATGGCATTTTTATTTCTAGGTCCCTCCCATTTTCCTTGTAGACATCTCTACAACATAGCACTATATCGACAGCAGCAAAGATAAGCAGCACAGTATGTCTATATGGCCTGTATCCTTGAAACCATCTGACTGCCTCATGTTGCACACTGTCAAGTATTTGTTCCTTTGTTATTTGACTTCAGTAATCCTGTAAGCTTCAACTGGTTAGACAGTGCAGTGATTTGTCCTGCAATCAATCATCTCAGATAACTGTCTCGTGGTGACACCCATGTACAGAGCAGGATTGTCATTTCTTAATAAAAATGTTGTTGTTTGGTAGATTTTACCATTGTTTGCTTGTTCATTTTAAAGTCATTGGTTTTAAAAGCACCCTGGACTAAAGAGAAGTTGTATTTAAGGTGAACTTATGCGATTTGTGTGATAGTAGACTTTTACAGCCACCAGTGACAATTGCAACATAACATGTGATAAATAAATGAGTGTTCATTTATTTAATTAAAGTTGAGAAACAAAAAAAATCCTGATAACAGAGAGCTGAACTTGTCAATAGCCTCTCCTCAGCAATGTAATGAGTCGCCCCTCTAGCATTGGTTTTATTGTTCTTGGGGGGGAAAAATTACCAAGCACTTCAACACAAACTCTTAGAAGTTGAAAACTTTATCATTTCTGCTGGTAAACGAGCTAACATACAAGGCACTTGCCTGACCCACTCGGAGCAACTTGGGGTTCATTGTGTGTTGCCCGAAGAACTGAATCATGTCTTCATGACTGAATCAGACTTGGCTTATTGTCCAGTATCACTTTTTTTAAATGATGATGCCGCATCCTCATTACTACATAAACTGAATATAGTCTGATGTTATAGATGGAAATAATCAATGGCTTTTCTACCTATTGGTCCTCAAAGCACTTTGCACTGCTACTCATTCACCTATTCGCGCTCACAATCACACACACCGGGAGCAACTAGGTTGGGGTTCAGTGTCTTGCTCATGGACACTTGGACATGTGAGCGGAGGAGCTGGGAAAAGACCGCTCCACCTCCTGCACCGCAGTCGCCCAATGTTGTGTCAGATGTTCTTGTAAACAGCCTAATGCGATAAAAAAATTTCAACCAGAGTTTGACCAATATCATGTCTGACTACAGGAAATATCAGCCCCTGATGTGTCTGTTCAGTCCAGTAAGACTCCTACCTCATTCTTGGATCTGTGCTTTTTTACTTTCCCACACTCTGGGATCCTCCCTTTTCTTTATCGCTCGCTCGCTCTCTTTCTTTTTTCCTTTTTTTCGTTTTTTTTTTCCCCCCTCATTGCTGGAGGGCTCCTCTGGTGATTAAGCCGTCTGGAGGCCTGTCTGTCTGTCTTTTAACGGAGAAAAATAAGACGACTGTTGGTGATACACCTCGCCTGGCTCTCATTGTGCGCCTCTGCCACACTGAGATGACAGCTATGACGGCTGGCGAAGGCGAGGTGATATTTTAACGTGTGCAACAATATTACCAATTTAACTTGTGCAGAGGTGAATTATCACCTTGTCACCCAAAAGTGCAAATAGTGTAGTTTTCAAAGAGCAATTAAGTGTAATAGCTGCTGTCAAGCCCTAAGGAGGGTACCTGTTGCTCTCGCTCTTTCTCTGCCTTTCTGTTTTCCCCGGCAGATGTGATAGCTCTAAAAATATTTTCCCCTCACTAATTCCCCAGATATCAACTGCTGTGCCTGTTGAAAGGCCCTTTTTGAGAGAAAAAAATAAATAAAAAAGGCTTCATATTATTCCCATGATCCTCTCTCTCAGCCATCTTCAATAATACCGCTGATGATAGTGGCCACATCACGTTTCCTGGACGTAAAGTACAGTGAATGAAGGCCAGTATCGAGTTGCCCTTGATAAGGAAATGGAGACAAATGCTGGATGATTGCAAAGTTACATGACAATTATTCTATTCATTATTTTTGCAACAGGATGGGGAAACAGGAGTGAAGACAGCGTGGGAGCGGGGAGGTTACATTCATACACTCCGTGTGTGTGTGTGTGTGTGTGTGTGTTTATGTGCAAATAAAGTGCTTTTATGTATATATATGCAAGTCTGCAAACCCCTTTCCCCTCCTGCACTCATACGTTAGAGCGCATTGTCTTCGCTACTGCAAACACATGAAACAATGGGTTATAAATTGGCCTTCCAACCCGATATATTTGACATGATCTCTGCTTCCCATCTCGTTAGTTTGCTGTTTGTTTTTATTCTTCCCTGACTCCTGTAGACTTTGTTCAGTTTGAGTTGCTCCTCTTAAGAATGCAACGTTCCCTTCCCCAGGCGCCCTAGAGATGTGAAGAGGACCCTCAGAGGAGTTGTACTCATAAAGCTCCTCATCCTCTGAGGGAAAGACAGAGAGATACAACAGAGAGAGTGAGAGAGAGAGAGAGAGAGAGAGAGAAAGAGGGAACAGTACCACTAGGCAAAGACACCAGGCATAATAACACTTACGCAGCTAGTCGACACATAATGAGACAATGCTGCAGCAACTTCAAGGAAAACACAGATATATAAAAAACAACAGAGAGCGAGGCAGAGAGAGAGGGAAACTGGGGGTTTTGTGGGGGGGTGGGTGGGTTGTGTGTGGGGGGGGGGGGTAGGTGGTGGTGGTTTGGGGGTAAAAATGAAGAAACTATGTCAACTTTTATTTCCACTGTTATTCCACATCAATGGAGGCATGCGGTGATACTAATAAAAACAAAACAAAAAAAAAAACACACACACAGACATAGACACACAGGCAGCAAGTTGCTGTGTTTGAAAAGCTCTGTGGCAATTAAGGACAAATAAGTTGCATTATTTCCTGTAGTGAAGGATGATCCCGACCACTCGCTAAAAACATGTTTGATTTAAACATCAAAAAGCACAACAGAACAAATAAATAAGACTCAAACAAACAAAGTTGTGCTAGTAAAATAAAAAAAAATAAAAAACACAGAGTAGGAGAGAGAGAGACAGAGAGAACACAATCCGCTGGGGGAATAAGAATAGCGAGCGTCGAGACAAATAAGCCTGCAACATTATAACATTAGCAGTTAGAAAATATACTTAATTCCTCGGCAGAGATGGATATAAACTGCATTGTTGCGTTTCAAATCCCAGCGACCGATTTAAACTGCTGCATTGTTTTATTAGGGAAATATGGGGGTGGAGGAACACTGCTTGTTCTAATTACAGTGATTTAATCAGGATTAGAAAGGTTACCTGGATGAAGCCAGGGGGCATCTGTGGCAAGGGCACATGCTTTTTAGACACATTGGTTTACACGCAGGGCTTATCGAAGCTCATCTGCAACACCGAATTCAGCATCTAAAACAATGACTTTCTTTGCTCTCGCACGAACAAACACTGGCCTATTGTCCTCCCTCTCTTTCCTTCTTCTCTCCATCTGCATTTCTTTCCCTTTTTTTTTTTTTCTCTCTCCTTCCTTTCTCCTCCTGCCTAGTTAAACAGGCGGAGGGAATCCATTTTAATCTGATTAATAACTTAGTTGATCACATATAACCCAATTTTCATTCAGCGCTGCCCTGGTCTGCACAGACACACCCATGCTGACCTTTCAGAGTCGCCACAGTGACAATAAAGCACAATATGCAGCATTGTCCTGCTAAGGGGGGGGGGGGGGGGGGGGGAGGGGGGAGGGGAGGGGGGGGGGGGGGGGGGGGGGGGCTGAAGATGTTTTACATCATTACAAAAATTTCATGTCGCCATCTTTTTTTAAATAGGAGGCCTTGCACAAAAGGCCAGGCCTGCAATTGAGTAAGTGTGTGAGTGTGTGCGCGGAATTATTACGAGTGGGATTCCAGTTTCCTGGGTTTCAGGGATGGGAACAACTTTCCTCGTGCATTCACAGTAATATGAATCGTCCTTTTAAAACAGATATGGTTACATATTAGTTTTGAAAGGTACAGTAACTGGCTCGGTATTAAGCTGCCCTCCAACACTGGGGCCCTTTGTTCCTCAGGCCAAGCTAATAACTGGACCCCTTATCCTCATCTCTTACTGGTTGCAGAAGAACACTCAACTTATTTCTTTCTTTCTCTCTCTCTTCGTGTTTTTCCTGCCCTCCCCATCTGAATTTATCTTTGATTCCGCCATTGTGTGCGCTACGTTTTGTCATTTCTATTTCACTCAACATGTTTAGCGCTGAGTGATCGGCAATTATTATTTGAATGCCACAAAGTCTCGTGTTCTCCTGCAGTGACAAGTGAAATTGAG